>NW_025048651.1:340000-640000 GCF_018831695.1 Puntigrus tetrazona
TCCAATTATATATTTGTGGAGAAACCTGAACATATGCATCTGCCCTATCCAACCTGACAGAACTTGAGAGGAGAAGAGTGTAGGATAAAGGACAAATTGCTGATTGAAAAAAAAAAAAAAAAAGATTTGAGACTGTCAAGATGCTTTAGCTAAGTATTTAGTTAAGCATGTGAATATGCAGTATACTCATTTTAGACTTTATATTTTTATTTTACAAAGTTGTGACAGTTTTGTTTTTGCTTTGTCAGTATAGTGTAGATTTGATTTTGAAAAAAGTAAAAGCTACAACATAACAATCCACAATTGAAGTGTTTCAGGAGGCAGGTGTTTTGACAGTGCTGACTGTGTTGCTGTGTTTCAGGCTGCGTGAAGGTGACGGAGCAGTGTCTGCCGCTGCTGCGCCGGTGCGCCTCGTTACAGAGCGTGGACTTGCGCTCCTGCGGCCTTCTGGCTCCAGACGTCTGCCAGCTGCACTGCTTCCCCTCGGCCGAAGACAGACTGCTGCTCAAAAACAGCTAGACCGGCCTGGATGCACCACAGGACACCACGGACACACTGCTGTTTTTCTTTTCTTTTTTTATTTCTGGATCAACTGTTTGTGAATGGAGAAATCGAGTCCACATAGATATTCCGTACCAGTGCTGAGTGTGTGTACAGATTAGTAGTTTGCTGTAATGACCCCTCCTGACCCCGGCGCCGTTCCTGTCCTGTCGTGCGGAGAACACTGGCTCTGTCCCGATGCAGAATGTATCCTACTGTGGAGAGCTCGTCTCAAACACAGCCATGTTAGTGTGCTTGGGTGCATCTCACCCCAAAATCAAAACTGATTTTTTGCATAAATTAAAGAAAGCCCACTTTGGGACCATTAAAAGTTGTTTTTTTTCGTTTTGTTTTTTGTTTTGTTTTTTTGCATTATGGCGTGATTTCATTACTGATAGGCACATTTATCACCCAAGTTCTTATGACTATTAAAAAAATATTAATCTCACTCTTCTTCTTCAACAGCAATTTAAATTAGATTTGAGTCCTCGCTGTCGATGAGGTTAAGATACAGAGATAAGAATCAGGTGCATAAAAATCTTTGTGGTCCTGAAATGAGGCTGGACTTTGATTTTGGGGTTCTAGGTGTGTGTTGAGATTCACTCGTTGATGGATCAGTTTTGGGAGGTGTGTGTGAGCAGTGTTAAACGCTGCTTCCCTTCTCTTCACTGTATTGGTGCCACACTCGCTCTCGGCCTCTTCGTGCCATACGCTGACCGTCCTCTGTCCTTGCCCCCTTCATTCCTGATGTATGGAGGACACGGATCCGGAAGCCTGACAGACGAGCCAGGCTCCAGCTGCTGTGTCGTCATGCTGAGCTCCGCTGCATCATATATATCGCAGGGTGAATGTTGCTGTAGAATCCTGCAGATCTGGAAAGGTTTTCACAGAATGAGGCATTGGTTTGCTGATTGGTTAGTTGTCATTGAAGCCAGAATGGTCCCAACTTAAATAAGCCTCCCATTAGCAATGGAGAAACAGTGAAGATAAATGCTTTGTGGCCAATTAGTTTGAAAACGTATTAGAGAAAGGAACAGTTGGTGTTTCCAGTCACATTCAGTGTTATCACTCGCAAAAGACTAAACACACATATTCTGCAAACGCATTCTTCCCAGATGCTTCTGCCGTTTTAATGGTTCTCTGAACGAGCTGCTCTGAGCAGGAAGGCTTTAACAGTTTTAATTGTTCTGATTTGAAACCAGTTCCATCTGCTCTGTTGAACTATTAAACGGGCTTCTACCCAGGAGCCTCGAAATCAGCTTTTCTTCAATCTTTCTGTGAGCTCTGCAGCTACTTCCTTCCAGAACACGATGCATGTCGACACCTTTCACGGACTGTATTCCTTGCACACTTTTATTCAGTATTGGGTCCAATACATGGCAGTTTCAAGTGTTTGATGGCAGTAGACAAACAGCATCCCTTAAAAGTGACCTCGACAATGTAGTTGCAATGTTTTTTTTTTTTTGTTGTTGATGTTGTTGTTGTTTTTTTAGATTTCATGTTCAGTGCAGTTTGCATTTAAAAGACATTCTTGCACATTGGGAAATACCTGTGTGCGGTTTATAGTTACATATCAAACACTGAGTTGTTGATCATTTCTGGAATCGGCACGAAGAATTCAAGTTGAAGAACTTGAATAGGTTTTAAATACGGTTCCTCTTTCATGCAACCATGTTTTTTTTTGTTTGTTTGTTTGTTTGTTTTTTGCAGATTCATAGCCCACTAAACTGAATTGCCATGTATGAACCAAACATTCACCCTGTTGAATGCACAGGGCTGAAATCATGTTATTATAATATCTTGCCAAAATTTCCTGTTTTGGGCGTTCATATATAAATATATATATTTCTTCCTTTGCATTGATCCATGTGATAGAATATGTGAAACAATGGGGAAAAAGAAAAACAAGGCAGCTACTATAAGAGTGACTACTGTAAAATGTCTAATTAAATAAAGACAATGGGGGTTGTTTTTATTTGCTTTGCTTTTCATTCCTTGATGTGCTGCATACGCTACTGAATTACTTGAGAGTCCTGCCAATCAAAAAAAATCATTTTCAGGGCTCCATGTGAGGATTTCGAGGGAAAACTGCTGTGGCAGATGAAGTGAAAACTGGGCACACCGTGTGAACTTAATATATACCATCTGAATAAAAACTCCCTGCCAATCTTGATTGTAGAGTTTGAATATGTACAAGTATGACATACTAGTAATGGTGTCAAGACTTCTGGAAAAACCAGGAAAGTGTCCAGTTATTCACTTAACGTCATTTGATTTTGCGGATTTAGTTTGGCATCAGCTGCAGGCTTTTTTTTTCTGTGCTTTTACGTTACATACAGACGTGGACAAAATTGTTGGTACCCTTTGGTCAATGAAAGAAAAAGTCACAATGGTCACAGAAATAACTGTTATCTGACAAAAGTAATAATAAATAAAAATTCTATAAATGTTAACCAATGAAAGTCAGACATTGTTTTTCAACCATGCTTCAACAGAATTATTTAAAAAAATAAACTCACGAAACAGGCATGGACAAAAATGATGGTACCCCTAGAAAACACTGAAAATAATGTGACCAAAGGGACATGTTAATTCAAGGTGTGTCCACTAATTAGCATCACAGGTGTCTACAACCTTGTAATCAGCCATTGGGCCTATATATATGGCTCCAGGTAATCACTGTGTTGTTTGGTGATATGGTGTGTACCACACTCGACATGGACCAGAGGAAGCAAAGGAAAGAGTTGTCTCAAGAGATCAGAAAGAAAATTATAGACAAGCATGTTAAAGGTAAAGGCTATAAGACCATCTCCAAGCAACTAGATGTTCCTGTGATTACAGTTGCACATATTATTCAGAAGTTTAAGATCCATGGGACTGTAGCCAACCTCCTGGACGTGGCCGCAGGAGGAAAATTGATGACAAATCTAAGAGACGGATAATCCGAATGGTAACAAAAGAGCCTAGAAAGACTTCTAAAGAGATTCAAGGTGAACTTCATGCTCAAGGAACATCAGTGTCAGATCGCACCATCCGTCGTTGTTTGAGCCAAAGTGGACTACATGGGAGACGACCAAGGAGGACACCATTGTTGAAAACGAATCATAAAAAGCAAGACTGGAATATGCCAAACTACATGTTGACAAGCCACAAAGCTTCTGGGAGAATGTCCTGTGGACAGATGAGACAAAAATCGAAGTTTTTGCCAAGGCACATCAGCTGTATGTTCACAGACGAAAAAATGAAGCATATCAAGAAAAGAACACTGTCCCTACTGTGAAACATGGAGGAGGCTCTGTTATGTTCTGGGGCTGCTTTGCTGCGTCTGGCACAGGGTGTCTTGAATCTGTGCAGGGTACAATGAAATCTCAAGACTATCAAGGAATTCTAGAGAGAAATGTACTAGCCAGTGTCAGAAAGCTTGGTCTCAGTCGCAGGTCATGGGTCTTGCAACAGGACAATGACCCAAAACACACCGCTAAAAACACCCAAGAATGGCTAAGAGGAAAAAATTGGACTATTGTAAAGTGGCCTTCTATGAGCCCTGACCTCAATCCTATTGAGCATCTTTGGAAGGAGCTGAAACATGCAGTCTGGAAAAGGCACCCTTCAAACCGGACACAACTGGAGCAGTTTGCTCATGAGGAGTGGCCAAGGCCAAAATACCTGCTGAGAGGTGCAGAAGTCTCATTGACAGTTACAGGAAGCGTTTGATTGCAGTGATTGCCTCAAAAGGTTGCGCAACAAAATATTAAGTTAGGGGTACCATCATTTTTGTCCAGGTCTGTTTCATGAGTTTATTTTTTTTTAATAATTCTGTTGAAGCATGGTTGAAAAACAATGTCTGACTTTCATTGGTTAACATTTATAGAATTTTATTTATTATTACTTTTGTCAGATTAAAGTTATTTCTGTGACCATTGTGAGTTTTTCTTTCATTGACCAAAGGGTACCAACAATTTTGTCCACGTCTGTATACATTTATTCGTTCTGCAGACACCTAGACAAATTGACTTACAATTGGGGAATACATCAAGCGATTCTTCTTAAAGACACAGGAAGTGCTTGTAATACCATGTTTCGGGTGTTGTTAATATAAGTATAAAGGTCAGGCTTTTCCAAATACATTTCTCTCACGACTGAAAGCTGAAGACTCGAGAGATGGACTAATCAATTCTCTTTCGGGCTCGGACTGCATTGTCAGATAAGAGGTGAGGTGAGCTAATCGTAGACTGAAGACCCAGCTGTCAATTGACCTTTACAGTTTTTAATTGATTGTAGTAATCAACAAATGTGTATGTAGTAGATGACATGTTAATTGGAATTTTTGAAAATGAACAAAATGATCTGAACTTCCCATCACTAATGACAACATCAGGAACAGAGAGCGTCTCGCTCTTAACCTGGCCTGGAGGAATGGAGCCCAACATTCATTTAACATACAGGTGGGATTTATTGTAGTGTGTGTGTCCTCTGATCTTGCTAGCAGATCGGATCACTCTTAACACACCTCACACCACAGGAAAATCTGATAAGATAATCTTTAAAACAAAATAATCAGGCCATGTTTGTAGCATTGTTTGAAGGGGAGATACTGTCTTAAAATCGGCCTGATTATCTTATGGTATGTATCCAGCATTATACTTTCTATCATGTGATAAAACAGGTGTTTTTGGTTGACCTGCAGCAGATGGAGCAGGGTTTGGGTCCTGAGTTCTCACAGAGGAGGAGGGCGAGCTGGGCACACAGGCCTTAGTGTTGTGGAGCCTGCTGTTTTTTAGTTGGTATCTGAAATCTTTCTTAAGGAGGTCTGACAGCTCTTTCTGAACGTCATTCTTCTCCACATGGATTTGTTTTGCAGTCTTGTGCTTCATTAAAATATTCAGAAGTTTCTTGTTCACATCATAGACGAAGCAGATGAAGCTGTTGTCCTGCTACTGACACTTGGTATAATCTGTTGAAATTCACTGGACTGTACTTTGATACAATCTGTATTGTTAAAAGCGCCATATAAATAAAAGTGATTGACTGATAGATTCAGTCTGAAGGGGGTCCATGAGGATGATCTGCTGTGTGTTCTGGCTGTTTTGGAAGTCCAACAAGAAACTTTGTTTCAAGAACCACAACAGTCCATGCAGCGAGTAGATTACACAAGAGTTTTTAGTTTTAGTGTTTCTGGCTGTTTGAGCACTGTGCTGATCTGATCTTTGAAAAACGCATAAAAGCCGCTAGTCTTTTCCATTGTCCACCACTTCAACCCCCTCCTGTGTCTGACGCTCATCCTGGAAGAACTCGGGAATGAAAAAGGTAGCCTTTAAAAGAAGTATATTCAGTTGTCCTCTGTAATTCACTGAAAAGCTAATTCTCGTGCCGTTGTTTGAAGGTGTCATAGAAGCTTGGGGTTGGGTTCTTTTGACTTGAGCTTGGCAATATGTTGTGACTTACCAACTTCCCTGTCAAGCCCTAGTAACCAGTTGCAGCATCCTAGCAACCAACCCTGTAAACCTCTACTGAAGTGGAGTGGGAGGAGTGTCTGTATTTCTTTTATGGAAGCTCCAAGATGTACATAAATTCTAATAAATCTGCTACTTTGGGTAATGCATGCCAATAATTGTAACTACAATACAATGAAAGCTAGGCAAAATCATGATTAAAAATGGATCTCTTTTGAGCATTAGTTGACAAGTAATCTTGCAAATACATGTCATTTCATAGTGGTGGTGGAAGATGGCCTGGTAGCGAGTTAACTAAAGAGCACATAACATTTAGGATGACATCCATGAGCAATGTTTTCTCAAAGGTTTTCTCGCAAGGTGTTGCAGTCGGTCTCTGAAGAAAACCGGCCAAGGATTGCCTGTTGAGGGAGCTTTAGGTCTCCAGTGCAGTGTGGAAGCTGATACCTTTCAATTCAAGATTTCCTTGAAAAATCAACCTTGCGTGAGGTGAGGCATTCAGTGCTAAGCTCTGTCTATGATCCTTTGGGCTTTATTGCCCCACTTGTTCTTCCTGCTAAAGTACTTTTACAGGAGTTGTGCAGACAGACTTTGGGCTGGGATGATCCTATTCCTGAACCTCAACAGTGGAGATATGTACCTGCAGATGATGCCTTTCGTAGGTTAAAATGGAACATTTTCTGAGCAATAATCAATGGATTGATGGTCCCATTTTTCTCTGGAAGCTGAGTGATATACAATTTCCCACAGTGGTTTGACTTTGAATAAAAAAGGAATTAAAGGTGAATGCTGTAGGGGTTGTCTTTGGAGCAGATTGACAGTGTTGCTGTACATGCAAAATTACAGGAATTTAAAGCAGACAAAGCTTGATTGTGGAGGATCTGTATAAAACAGACATTAGCATCATTCGTTTCAGCCAACAGGAACAATTTCAAGAGGAAATGATTGAACTCAAGAACCAAAGTGTTGATGTTAAAAGAAACAGTTCTGTCTATACTTTGGATCCTATGTTGCATGATGGACTGCTGCTGGTGGGAAGAAGGCTTGGTAAGTCAGCTATGCCAAGTAAAAGGAAACATCAGCATGTGTCACTTCTCACGCTCAGAGACATTCATGAACACTTGGGTCATGGTGGCAGAAAGCAGATTATTTTAGTAAATGACAAATAACTCTAAGACGAAAACTGTTGATGAAAAAATAGCTAAGATTAAGCTAAGATCATTTATTAAAAAACAAACTGAAATAAAATAATTAATAATAAATAATAATTTTCGTAATCATTACGTATTCTCACTCCTTGGTGGAAAAATCACATCACACACATGGACATGGGGTTATCTGACGGAGAGACGCAGAGTCCTGTTTGGTAAACCTACACTCATTTAATTCTGTACCAGACCAGAAATGTTTGAAGCCGCACTGAATCTAGCATATCACATCAGGTAAACTTCCCAGGTAGCACAAACCATATTAGACATTCTAACTGTGTGCTATGAAGAAAAACAGCATGATAATTAACATAAAAAATGATGAGATCCTTCTTTCTGTAAACAATACAAAACCTTTGCCTGCATCTTGTGATCCTTCCAGGCTTTTGGTCACATCACATCATACACATGCTTATAATTTTTAATAAACGAACGGTTATTTCTCTTTACTGGTCACTGACTCCTCGCTGATCGACATATTTATTGAATTATTACTTAAAATGAATACACTTATGACAGTAAAAATGATTTCGCAGGCGTTGGACATTTCTACCTGAAGAGAACATGATGTAAAGCTTGTTTTGTTTACGGGTCAAAAGAATACTCTACAAACTACTTTTCGTAAGACACAAAGTACTGATACCCTATTTTAAGTGAAGTCTTTAATAAATATTTTCATTATTTTAATATCTGTGAATAAATATAATTTTATAAACTGTACATTGTGTTGGAATAATTTCATTTGGTGCTGAAGAAATGTAAAATCTAGTTACTCTATTAATAGACAGAATTAATCTTACATATGATAATCTTAGTTGATGTGTTTTAATAAACAATAGACAAAAACAAGATGCGCTTTTTATAATACTGATTAAGCATCCATATGGATCATTTCTATGTGCTGTGTACAGCGGGGTTATCATATTGGAGTAGAGATAGAATAACGTTCTATTTCAGTAAAGAAAAAATTCCTGGATAGCCACAAACTAACTTTGCAATATAAGGTTCTGGGAACATTATGGGGTTTTTTTTCTGGGAACCACAAATTAATGTTCAAAGAACCTTCTTGTTTCCCCCGTACACTGCACGACCAACGCCGAGCGATAAAGCTGAAATTTATCCCGACTAAAAAGAGTCAGAATTAGATTACTCATAATCAGATGAAAATCGCACCGTGTATGTTCTGTTTTAAAGTCTGCGCTGCCTGTTTCTGCTGCGCTAGCGATAAACACATTGAATAAAATGCACCGTAAACATGTTTAAATCACAAAGACAGAATCACAAGGTAGACTCACCGCCAAAGTGCAGATTTGTCATGCGACAACTTTTTATACAAACGAGATTGGGAGTCATTAGTAAGTTTGATTTTATTACAATAAATAACATCATTCAAAACATTCAGATCTTTTAATGATTTTGAGCTTTTAAACAATTTACTTTCAGCATCTGGCGGGTCCACTGTGAAGAGATTGTCATTTCAATCTTGTTTCTTAGTTTGTGATTCCCTAACGCTCTTTCTGTTGTCTGGAGCTCTTCCCGGGTCACTCGGGGACGCTGACGAACGGAGACATCAGCATCAGCGGCACGTCTTTATCTCCCGTGCCGAAGAGCGGGAAGAGTTTCTCTGAGAAGGCCACCGTGAACGAGTACACCTCAGAGCCTGTCTTGGCGTTGAAGAAGACCAGCTGACCCTCCTCACAGTCCAGGTAGATGCCCACGCGGCGCAGGTGACCCGAGAGCCTGACCTTGGAGAGGGGCGGAGCGGTCAGAGCACGTAAGTGGCTTCCGCTCCACCACAGCGCGTGGTAGCCGATGGCAGGGGTCATGTCGAACAGACCCTTCCTCGGGGCCGACTCTCGCACCACTCCCAGCTTCCAGTCCTTGTTCTCACCAACAGTCACCTGAAAGCACAACTTCAGTGCTCAGAACTCTGATAAAGCAGGGTTACTCTGCCTCAGAATGAATATATTGTCGTTAATCTCTTACCCCATGTCGTTCCAAACCCGTAAAAACTTTCGCACAGTTTAAGAGATTTTGAAAGAAAACCAAGGAGGCCTGAGGCTGCAAGTAAAAACACTCTCAAGGTCTCTACACAAAGTTTTAGAAAAATAAGTTGGGCAGATGCTAGCCCTCTCTCTCAGATCTCTCAGAACTACATACAATATCAGCCTTTATAGACATTGCTACTCACTTACTTACTAAATTTGTGAATATGACCCAGTTTTCCAGTCTTTTTAGTATTATGTTATGATCTAGCAGTACCAGCACGGATATTTTGCTCGAATATAATTTATTATCTTTATGAGTGCTGTCTCTGTGCCGTGATGTGGTTTTAAACCAGTAAAGGTGGTCAGGTATCAGTTTAAATAGTTGTTCAGCTCTTTTCAATAATCTTGCTTATAAAAGGAAGATTTGATATATGGCTCTGTTGTTATTCAATATATATTATTAAAATGTTGTTTTTTTTCAGAAGAGGCTTAACGACTGCAGCTTTCAGAGAGTTTCCCAGTAACATCCACAAAAAGATCTGCTTATAGAAAGTTAAGCACCTATAAAAACCTAGAAAGTTATATCATCTATAAAGACAGCCTTCATGCTTTCAAATAGTAACCACAATTTGACCTCGTGATTCAACCACAGTTTCAAAAAGAAGATACCATGTCAGTTTTTGAAGCAATTGATAGCAAAATTTTGGAAAAAACATGCTACCTTGACACTTCCCATTTTTTTTTTTTCAAAAGAATGAATTTCATGTTTTGGTCTTCTGCCTGGTCCACTCAGCTTTTCTGCATTGTCTTTTCGTACTCTGAACTGCTGTTGATTTTCTCTGTGATGATTTCTGGTTTCTGTGACTGGTCTTCTTACCGACTTTTACAGGAGCAATGTCATCATTCTTACACCGCTACGTTTGAGTAAATCTAGAGTGTGTCCACAGTTGTGTGTGGGTCAAGCCTCCTGGTTTTCACACAAAATATCTTAAATTGTATTCCCAAGGTAAATGTCTTTTTCATTTCATCTTTCCTGTATGCGAGCACTTTTAGAATGGAGGAACTATGATGTCACTTTGTAGGCAAAAAAACCAGAAGTGAGCGCTTCAGCCTCCATCTTCTCAGAGTCAGTGGGAGTCTGGTTAAATTCTCTAAAATAAGGTCAGTGGTTTATTCTACAACATAAAACACACCAGTTACACCCCACTCATGACGTTTTGAAACTGTTACGTTTCTTAAAAAAGACGGTTGTTAACAAATCGCCAAATAGGACGCTGTTGGAGACATCATCACACAATTTATCAATTTTCATTATTTTCCAATCATAGTGTTTAATTTATACTACAATTAACTGTAGAATAACCAATTAATAGTTTCCCGCATTTTATATTGTGGTTTTATTATCGTCACTTTGCCCTGAAATGCAGCAAGTCTTCAGAGAAGAGATTCTCCATTTATTGCTTTCCTT
This sequence comes from Puntigrus tetrazona, assembly GCF_018831695.1. Taxonomy (NCBI): domain Eukaryota; kingdom Metazoa; phylum Chordata; class Actinopteri; order Cypriniformes; family Cyprinidae; genus Puntigrus; species Puntigrus tetrazona. The sequence continues at coordinate 350,658 of NW_025048651.1, forward strand.
CGGATACAAAGAGTCTGGATTCAAACCGTAAGGTACTGTAAACTCATTATGATTACCACTGTTTTTACTGGCTTAATCACGGTGAAAGAAAAACTAATGATGCATAGTGCTTAAAGCCACATTAAAATAAACGTTTACAGCCACATGAAGCTGTTATTATTGAGTATTATCTAGAAACAAGGATAAATTAACACTTTGTGTACCACAGCTGAAATATGGTATTCATTTATATTCATTAAAAAAGCTGCTCTCGTCCTGATCCGGGTAGTTTTTGTTCAGGTTTATTTTTAATAAAAGCCTTAATCTCTGCACCACTGACTACCCCAACCCTGACAGTAGTTCTGTATTTATTCCAGTTTGGATGAAAAAGCTAATGTAGCACGGATTAAAAAGTCCTATTCATTGAACATATTAATAATAAGTTTGAAAAAGTCTTTGGAAGACTTCAGAATTCGTAAGTTATATTATATTGTGAAGATTATCTTAATTGGACAAAATGAACTATGGCTGAACACAGATCTTATTTTTTGTGATAATCCAGAAGCATATGGAAAAATCCTATTGTGTTTTTGTGGAGGCGGCCAAGTGTGATGCTAACAGTTGATCGGCCTACGGAGTGACATCATAGTCCCCCACTATTAGATTACTGCTTATGGGGAAAGTGTTATATCTCCTACTGGCAGAAAACTAATTTGCAAGTTTTGAGCCATGTATTATTACTATGAATCAGGCTACTACTACCACTATTACGATATTGTGAAAAAAACGTCTTTGACAGTGATGAAAATTCAGATTAGGAGACTTTGAGAAGCTCTGTTCTAAAGCATTACCTCCCAGTAGTGTCTTCCGGACTCGTAACCGTCTTTGGCGAGCACACAGGACCAAACATCGAAGCGCTGCGAGTTGTTCCTGTAGAACTGCAGCTTCTCGCCGCGCTTCAGCTGCTTGCGGTCGTCTGAGAGGATCAGGAACGGGTACGCCGTGGTCGGATTCAGGCTGACCTCCTCTGAAACCACACACACACACTTCATCAGCTCTTCAATTCACTAATCACACAAAAGAACCCAAAATAGACAATATACAGTATATCACTGAAAATGAGGCTATGAAGGACATGCAACAGGAGTCAAGAATACTCACCAAGATATGTTTTAACTTTTTTGTGGCCTAAAAGACAGAAAATATTCAATATTAAAGGGCTGGTCATGTGTGAGTCATGGTCATGGGAAAACAAAAATTACATTGTTATTTACGTTAACTATATAGTGTAAAATGATCACAAAATGTCTTTATCTACTGTATCTAAGTCATAATGCAGCAGCACAGTAAACAGAGACCCTGTCTCCCACAGCATACCCACTGGACACTGAGCTTGCATGATTAAACTGATCAAAATCCAGCGCTGCATGTGTTGAACGAGTGCATCCATGTTAAAGAAGTCTTCATCTACCAGCATTGGATGATTGTTTCAATCTTTTATGTCTTTATATGGGCTATGAGTCTTAGCTGCCTCCTAATGGGCAAGTATGGGTCTTTCCATCGGCCAGGACCAACGAACTAGAGCACTGGAGGGCCACAGCTCTGCACAGTTTAGCTCCAACCCTCATCAAACACACCTGATCCAGATAATCAAGCTCTTCGGGATTTCTAGACAATTCCAAGCAGGTGTGATTTGGAGCAGGTTGGAGCTGAACTGAGTTTGAGACCACTGAACTAGAGGGAACTAGTGAACTTTGAGTGACCTCCAAGAATATTTCAGAGATGGCACTAACAAGTATGATGAATGGTCATGAGGGAGAGAGGATGAGACTAAGGTTGAAATGGAAAATGGTTCAAACTAGTGTAAGTTTACGACTAGAAAGTAAACCCAGACGAGTATGAATTGATCGTAGCCGCACCAGTGGGGTAAAACCAATCAGAGGTTGAGTTATCATTGTTTGGTTGAAATATGATAAGAGCAAGGTATAAATATGGCTGCCTGGACAGACATCTTGGCTGTTGCTGTGTTCTTTAAAGTCTTATTTTGGTATCTGGAACATATTTACACCTCAATAATTTTTCTACATCCTCAAAACCCAACATCTAATAAAACTATTTGCTTCTTGCATCTCTTTTAAAAGAAAGACAAAAAAACACATACATACCTATTTTTAATTTCCGTAGATCTGTAAAACAAAGTGAAAGATTTTAGAGGAAAATCATCATCTAGAGGCAGTAAAGATGTATTTCTAGAGTCAGAGTGTGTTTTTCTTGACCTTTCAGTGACCATTCCTTCCTCTTCATCGATCGAACGCTCATCATACTCTCACTCTCTGCTAATGATGACACTAGAACACACACACACACACACACACACACACACACTGATAAGCTGCTCTTTCCTGTCACATTCTGTGCCATCTCTTTGAAATACACTTCCGTCATTAATAAATAACTGCAACCTGCATTTGAAAAGCCAATTAACAAAGCAAGCAAACAAAGGGTCATGGCATATTTACACAAGCTTTTAGTAAATGAAAAGAGCACAACAACAGGGACAGAAAAGAAGGTGAAAGAAAGATCAAGTGACGGAAGTGTTGTCATTCTGTTCCTGAGCACTATATGCAGTGTAACGGAGCTAACACTGAGGATCTCACCAGACTGCCGGTAATGCACTTCTCCAAAGCGGATGTCATCCAGTCTTTCCCGGATCTCTCCAAGAGCTGCCTTCACGTCCCCAAGTGAGAAGCGCAGCGTCAGCTCATCCACTTCACGCATGTCCGTTTCCAAGTCCTGCAGGGGACTGTTGGCTTCCTCGAAACTCTGCCAATAAAAAAAGAACATGATACCTCCCCAAGAACTACTAAGAATTACAGTATACAGCTTCATAATTCATAAGAATAATACATCATGTATAATTAATTCTAAAGTGCATTACCAAATACTTCAGAGGGAGTTAGTAATTATTTGGATCAGTATTCTAAAGTGAAGATTTTGAACTCACTAATAACGACTGAAATCATGGTAAGGTTTTGTGGGTTTTGTAAAGTACTATTTAGGTGTTACTGCATCCTTCTGAAGGAAGTCATTACTGAAGTCATTGTGAATGAATCTGAGGTGTTTGTAAGGGTCTGGTTAGTAATTCACTTTGCTAGATTTAAATCATTACTAGTGGGTTACTATGATCTTCACTTCAGAGTAAAGATCCAAATAACTAGTAGTTTCTCCAGAAGGATGTAGTAACACTTGAGTCATTACTATCCACTATCTCAAAAGATTGCATGATGTCAGCTGATATGGGAGTTATGATGATTGTCACTTTAGAACACTGATCCGAGTAATTAATAGTTCCTTTAGAAGGATTTGCTAATACTTGTTGAATACTAGTTCTTATGAGTTCTCCTGGATATATAAAAAACAGTAGTTTTTGATTAGCAAATTGTGACCAGTTTCAACTGAGTGCTTACTAAATTGTTAAACAGAGTTTGGTAATAGTAGTTATTCCAATGTCAATAGTGCGTTAGTAATTTGTTCCTGTGTAGTTATTGATAGAACAGCAGTCTAAAGTGTTACCCACAAATCTGTCGCTCAGAGGACACAGTTCTAAGTTTTGTGTGTAAGGGTGATGGAGCATTTACTTAGCAGCAACAGAAGAGATAAACACACAGAGAATGAGCGGTGTTTGTGCACCTGAAGGAAGCCGATGTGGTCATCTGACACGGCCTGCGTCTCCAGGCGGCCCCTGCGCTCCTGCAGCTGCGTTAGCTTCGTCTCCAGCTGCGTGACCATGCTCTGTCCTCGTCCAATCACAGCCTCTCTCTTCTCCTCGATCCCGCCCACCAGCTCGCCGCGGATGCGATCCACCGAGTGTGTGAGGTCAGACAGGACCTGCTCCACCTCGGACAGCTCGGCCTGAGAGTAGCTCTGTCAAACACACAGCTCACACACTCAGAGAACAGCTGTACACGTGTGTGTGTGTGTGTGTGTGTGTCCTGACAGTAAAGCTTATCTGTAGAATACCTGCAAGGCGTGAAGTTTGCTCTTCAACTCGGTCAGCTGGCCATTTCTTTTGTCAATACATGTCTGAAGGTCCAGTTCAGTTTTTCCCAGGAGTCTCTATGAGGTGAGAGAAACATTAAGATTCTTAGATCTAAAATCTCTTCTTCTCTCAGTTGTTTTTTTTTGTAATGTGAAGGACTAAACATCAGTCATATATTATCATATCTATCTATGATGTTCTGCTGCTGTAATATGGCTGCGGACCTGAAAGGCCTCGAAAGCTGCCAACATAAAGCTGGGTCATTTTTCTGTTTGGTTACTTGAAATCTCTTAATTCTTTCTCAGGGTAAGTCTATGTGGTTGGTTCCTAGGATCTGACCAATCTCTTGGCATTGTGTACAATATCGTTTCACAGAAATTGTTTCTTTCTTTTCTTTTTCTTTTCACTTGATTGCTTCTACAAAATCACAGCACGGGTAAGTAAGGTCTCAAAGTTTTGTCCAGATGAAGCATATGATGATAACAGTGATGTTTTGATACATCCAAATGTCAAATAAACAGAACAAACCCAATGATAAAAAAACACTAACAAAAAATAGTTGTTTTAGCAGCTTTAGTGCTCTGCTCCTAACTATAGATTAGAAATATAAAAGTGATAGGCCACCAAAACATTTTATTCTGTTGCAATAAATATTTAACCTGTTTTAAAAATTAAACGTTTTTACTTTTATAGATGCATCCAAAAAAATAAATATGCAATCTTTTTAATTCTACAAATAATATTTGTAACCAAACATACACTAAATAGCCTAAAATATTGGATCACCCCCTTCTAGAAACACGTTTGACTACTTTAGTAAGAATATAAATCTCAGTGTTAAAGCATAAAATGATATTGAAGGGAATTGTGTGCTTCAGTTTGGACAGGACCCTTTTCTATTTTAACATGACATTTAATGTGCCAAGGTTAAAAAGAAATGACTGTTTGAGTTCAGATTGGTCTGAATACACGAATCCCAGCTGAACACCTCTGCTGTGACTTTAAATACAGACCTTGAGCCAAAAACTGATCACTAAACACCAATGACTTCTACATATGAGTGCAATGATTGTAGACACTTCCAAATATACATTGGTGCCCTGCGTCTGATTTGTAAACAGTCGCTGTATGAAACTGTGTCAAAGTGGCTGGCCTGAGTTTTATCTAGAGTATGATGATGTCGGTGTGTGTCACCTGTTTGCTGGCGCGCTCGGTCTGCACCGAGACGGTGGTGTGTGTGCGGTGCTCCTCCAGCACACAGATGGCACAGATGCACTTCTGATCCGTACGGCAGTACACCTCCAGCAGCCGGCCGTGCTCGGGGCAGGTGCGGCCCCGCATGGCCTCGTGGGGCTCCAGCAAGCGGTGCGAGGCGTAGAATGCCGTCTGCTGGTGTGGCACCACGTGGAGCTCGCAGTACGACGCTGTGCACGTCAGACACGAGCGCACCGCCGGCTTCTTCTTACCGCTGCAGACGTCACACAGAACCTGCTCGGCCTCGGCCACAGCCGCTCTCAGCCTGGGCTTGGGCTGAGGAGGCCCGCCGTACTGCATCTCTTTATACTTGTGGGTGATGTGAGCGAACACCCGGTTGATGCTGAGCTCCGGACGCTCCTCGAACACCCGTTTACACAGAGGACAGCTGCAGACAGAGCTGGATGCCCAGTAGCCTCCGATGCAGCCCTGGCAGAAGTTATGTCCACACGGAGTGGAGACCGGCTCACTGAAGAGGTCCAGACAGATGGAGCAGGTCAGCTCCTGCTCGGAGAACAGATCACTGTCCAGCTGGGCCATCCTAGAAGACATCGCAAACCCTTCCATCATCCCCTGACACTGACTTTAAAAATACAGAACATCAGGACAAAATTTATTTCCGCTGTTGGAAACTCATGGTGCTGCAGTCATCGAGAGTCTGACTGAGGCAGTGATACGGTGAGGTTTATATATATTGCTTAGAAATGGAGACAAAGCACCTTAAATAAAGCATGCAAATAAAGTATTCAGGTATGCCCTGCCCTGCCCATCCAGTTATAATGAAATCAGCATAACTAGTCAAAGACTGGGGCAGAGGCATCAAGAGCCATTACAAACAAAAGGTGAGAGACTCAGCTCATTTGATTTACAATAAAGAGAATGGGAACTGATAGAAACCTCTTGAGAGATCCTTTATCTTTACGTCCTAAATAAAGTGTACTTCACCTTAGTTTTTCAGGGTGTCAGATCCCACACCCCCTTTCATTGAGTGACATACAGTTCCTAAAACATCTTAATATGAGATCTGATTTCACCTGTATTGTTCTTATTCCGAATGTGTAATTTTTCAGTTTACAGTGTAGATAACTGCGTTATGACTGCTTCACACCTGGTTGTGTCACTCTACAAATGATGAGTGGTATTTAACTCAATGTCTAATAATCAAGTTTAAAACAGAAGCACACTGGTTGTCTGCTGCAGACATCTGAACTGTTTAATCATTACAGTCATCTGCAGTAAGAATTACTACACAACGTTTAGGTCAGTTTAGGTCCGCTATGGGCTGCCATGCTCTTCTGTCCCGTGGGCTTTTCCAGCGACTAGTACTCTAGAACTCCATGAGCATTGCAGGCATTGATATCACAGTAAACTCTAGCACTAAACCAACATTAACCAGCATAAAGCAGATCTTTACAGGGAGTGTGTAATGATGAATACACTAGACACACAGACACATCTCAGAACAAAGGTCATGCACACAAACATCTTGTAAAATGCAGAAAATCAGGTTTAACTACGTTTGCATGAGTTCCTTTACTGAGCTCCATCATACAGCACACAAACTGCACCTGCTTCTTACTTATTTAGTTCTAGACACGTTCACAGTCCAGTTAGTGTCTGGTGATCTGATCTGATGAAGTGACCAACAGTGTGACTGAAGAACACTAACAGACATGTCAGCTCAAACCCTGCTATTAGATGCTCAATGAAGGAATCATCTAACAATCAAAAGGATCTCCCTCAGAACTGATGTTGTGGTTATAAACAGAAACTTGATTGTTTGCTATACCTCTGCTGCTGTGCTGAATCTGTGTCCGTGTGAAGATCTCTGTCCTGATGCCGCAAATCTCCGTACACGAGCCTGTTCAGTCCATGTTCTCCTTCAGCACTCGCTCCTGAAAGCAGTCGAGTAAGTCTGACAGGCTAGGCCAGTGTGTGCTAGACACAGCCCAAATATGTGAGAGCGTGTCATTACGCTGTTAAACAAGGGCGGATGAAACAGTGATCCACTCAGTAACACATCAATTTCCTCACACATCCAAAAACAGCTCAGAACTTGCTTTCAAAAAGAAAAAGACACGTTGATTTGTGAGGAAAGCCTGTGTATTTTAGAAATCTAAAAGAAGATTTTTGGTTCCATGTTCCACTTTAAAGAACCACTTCTTTCCTACTTTTTATAATCTGAAGAACCCTTTGCTACAAAGAAAGCTTTTGTGAAACAGATCTTTGTGGAGCCATTTAGACAAGAAGGTTCTGTGGCATTGTGAAGCACCTTATTTTTAACTGAACTACAGACATTTATTTAATATTTGTGTTTTTTCACCAGAAACAACATTGTGAACTTATGAATACAAATACTGAAAAATCAAAAATTAAGTTTTAATATATTTACAGTAGGAAATTTACAAAGTATCTTCCTGGAACGTGATCTGAACATGAACATGAAACAAAAACAACCATGTCTAATTTACATCACCATATTTAATTAGATTAATACATTGTGTTATGTAGATTTATATTTAATTTTTCATATCAAAGGTCCTTTGCTGAGATCTTCACTTACCTCCAAAGAATTCAATAGCTGTTCCCACATTCTGTTAAATGACAAAATAACCTGTAGATAAAGCTTTAACTCTAACTTTACCAACTAAAATCACCATTACACTTCATACAGTATGACATCTATTTGTTAAATGCTTAATGTAAAACTTCTGCAGTGGACATAAAAAGAAGCCCTTCAGTTTAATAATGATTTTCCATGAAACAGTATTAATATCAAACCTAGTGTTTATTCTGCCTCATATAACATTGAGTAAAATTGACATAAACCCTTCCTAATGCTGATGTTTCGGGAGAAGATCGGATAATCGGTCAGTTAGTCAAAGATAAACTACTTCCTTTCATCTCTATCTTCATCTCTAAGAATTCGGGACAGCACGCCAAGATACTTTGCTTAATCAGATTATATGTAAGGTGAACTTGTGAAAATGTGGAACAGATCATATATATATTTTAGGACACAGATCAGAATTGTGAACGAGGAGAGAATAGATACGGGTTGTTTATAATGAAGAAATCTTTTCTTTTCATCCACCTTTCTTTACCTGTTGTTGTCGGAGAACATCCTGCCTGCCTGTATACATTTAGATATTAGGGCTATCAATTTATTCATTAAAGATGATTTAAAGAAGAAATGGCCAAAAAGATTCGAAGGTATTCAAGTACAAGTGCTGCTTAACCTGCTTACATTGTACATACTTATATTTTATTGTCATTTGATAGTTAAGTATTCTGTTACATATTTACATATTTCTGCATTTAAATACATTTTCTTTCTCTTTTGCACGGTCTTTGGAATGTGCCAGACATGTATGTAATACAATGTAAACGAATGTAATAAAACCTTGAATCTGAAACTTTAACTACTATGTACAGATACCAAAAATAAGTCGAGTGTATTATTGTGTTCATATTGTATTATTGTGCTGAGATGGGATGGGGTAAGCTTAGGGACAGGTTTAGGGGTGGGTCAAAGTGCAAGGAAAAGGTCAACAGTGGAATTATGCATGAATTTGAAGTATGCTTAGCATGAGGAATTCTTAACAAACAATGTGTTTTGTATCCCCCGTGGATAAAACAGACCACATCTAGAAACTCTACTGAAGTAAACAAGACCTACATTTTGGATGTGATGAGTAAATCTATTTAAAAGCACCCAGGTTAGGTGTATAATGCATCATCTTTGAGTCTGAGCCACGCTCACAGCTTCTTCCTCACACATGTAATTGCACCACCGGTGAAATATCTGTTAGTGTCTTTCCTTCACTGCAACAATGCAATGATATGAAGTTTGCCGTCTTGGAAAAGCTTCGCTAAACAATAATATGTTCATGCAATGTGATAGCAGGGTCCATTTCTTCAAGGTCAGCATATATATGATACACCACTGTCCCTTTATGTCCATACAGGTCTTCATTACTAGAAAGTCCATCTCTGTGTCCAGATGCTCTCTGATCTAGGGTTTATAGGAGCTAATCGAAGAAAACTTCAGGACTACCATGACACTCTTGTGGATTACAAAGCCTTTATTAACAAACTCGTCGTGATTCGTTTGGAGCCAGAGTCTGCAGGATAAAGCTGTCTAGTTGCCAACAGCTGTGATCTTATGTGCCACAAAATTCAGATTTTTTGTAAAACGGATGAATGTATAAGCAGAAAAAAGCACTTGGATTCTGACTGGATGGCCGCAATTAAAGAGTTGTAAGATGTTATTGAAAACATGACAGTGATGAATGATGTCAGTTCTGGTGGACAGTCTTTTACACTCCTCCTCCCTCCCTGGTATGTGAAAAAACATGACTGACCCTGTTTATATCAGGTATGGATGCCTTATAAAAGATGACGTAAGATCTTCACATCAGAAGAAATGGAATGTATCCAACAAACCAGAACTGGGTATCAAGACCTGCAGAGTAAATCAGGTACTATAGCATTAGTTTCCACTGATTTATTAAGTTTATTAGTTTATTAGCTAAGTTTATTATTGTGAAAAATGTCACTTATTTCAAAAAGTGAACCTATCATATATTTTAGATTCATCACATGTAAAGTAAAACATTAAGGTTTTTTTGTTTTAATTTTGATGCTTAGAGATTACAGCTCATGAAAAATCTGAAATCCAGTATCTCCAAATATTAGAGTACTTGGTTTCACTTTATTTTGATGGTCCCTTATAAACAAATTATTTTGTCAATACGTAACTTTGCAACCTACATGTTAAATTTCATTAGAGTAGTAGTAGACTACCTGACCCCCTCCATAAAGAGGTTAATCACAGAAGGTCATTACTGAAAGCGCTATCTGTTCAGAGTGATGTATTAAAGCATATTAAATGCAAAGTTTACTGGAAGGAAGAAACTGGAAAAGGTGTTCAAGTAACAGGCATGACCACAAGTTTGAGGATACTGCCAAACAAAGCCGAATAAAACCATTAAAACACTTGGGAAATCTTCACAAGGAGTGGAAAGAAGCTGGAGTCAGTCAAGAGTCTCCACGCTCAGACATCTTCAGAAAAAGGGCTACAAACCACAAGCATCATAACTGGGCTAAGGAGAAAAATGTGTTATCTTTTCAGATAAAAAGGAAATTTTATATTTAATTTGTAATTCAAGGCCTTGGGTCCGAACCCAAGCTGCTAGAAGCAGAGTGAGAGCTTTCTGAAGTCAGGGATTATTTGGTCTGCTGGTGTTTCATCAGGCCCTGCCCACAGTGACAAGACCAAACGCTTTGACTATGATATTACAGTTCTTGATTGGTCAGTCAACATGCCTGAACTGAACCTCATGTGAAATCGATGGTATATTTAAGAGGAAGAAGAGGAACGATGGATCCACACTGTTCTCTTCATTCACTCCTCACTGATGCTGGAGTTCGTGCTGAAGGAGACCTGGGGACCCACAGCTCTGACTAATTTACACACCTGAATCAGATCTTCAGCTCATTAGGAAAGAGCTCCATGAACGCAAACAAGTGTCAGATAAGAGATATGAGCAGGAATTTAAAACTACTGCTTCAGAGAAGTTTTTTTTTTTTTTTTTTTTAAATATTCATAGATCTAAAAGACATAAGAATTTAGAGATACTGGATTCCCCCCAAATTGAACCAAAAATTAAATAACTTCACTTTAGAATATGAACCTTTCACTTTTTGAAAAATCTCATTCTAATTTTGAGATGTACCTGTGAGTGTATTAAAGAGCTCAGGCAAAACAACAGTAAGTAGTTCTTACTGGACCTCCCTGGTGTGGGGAAAAAAAAAAAACAAAACCCTAGAATAGACATTCATGACTCAATTGCGAGATCACAATTTTATTTGAACAAGTGCTTCAGAAAAGACAGGATCAAACAAAGAAACTCAGGACGGTCCCTCACTGATAACTGGTCTGGTACTGGTCGGGAAGAAAGGCATCGGTTCAGTGTTTGGTAGTTAGTCTGTAGTTTACTCATAGATCCAGTCTTGTGCACAGCTCTTGTAAGACACCAGCTCCTCAGGCTTGAACCACAAACTGATCTCCTTATTTGCACTGTCCACAGAGTCACTGCCATGGATGATGTTCCTGAGGAGAAACAAAAAGTCAGTTTGATTGGTTGACAGTGTTGTTCAGACTGGTGAAATTGAAAGTGGATTAGAAAGGCCACAATGATCCTGGACAGACTTGATGAAACTGTCTGCCTCATACAGTGCCATGAGATCAGGGCCATATGTATGAAGCTGCTAGTTAAATTTTAGACTCAAGTGTGTCAATTCTACTCATACTTATAAAACGTTCCATCTATCTAACGTTTGATATATATGGGGTGATGACAAAGAATGCCTAGAACAATCAGTTATTAATATTTTGTAGTTCCTCTTCAGATTTTGCATGTTCAATTTGGCACGTTTCCTTTAACAGAGCAGTTGACTCAATAGGCATTACGCTTCAACCTTAAAGACAATGAAAGATTGAAGATGTCAAACTACCTAGACACCACTTTGGTCCCTAACTGACCATCAAACCACTCTTCAAGCCAGTTTCATGAAAACTGTGGCCTTTCCTAGCGTTAGGGCCATTAAATGCAGCTCATGTTCACATCATTGCTCAAACTGTAAACGAGGAACCAATATAAAACAAGACATCAGTAATGAGAATTTTTGCAAAAAACTGAAATTGTAATATTTCAGTGTCTTAACTAGATTAACTGATTGGTGTTGTGCTGCTGTAGCCTTCCACGAGCAGGCTCACTATTGGCCGTTTTGGGTTGACATCTTTAGTACAAACACTTAAGTGTCACCCCAGTCAGCCAGCACATACGATTGTGGCCACGTCACCAGACTCCGCTGAAGCTGTAGTGTTCAGTTTGATCACTCGTTCAAGACTCACCGGCCCACTTCGATGCAGAGGTCACCCCTGATGGTGCCGGGCTTGGAGTCTGCAGGGTTGGTCTCTCCCAGCATCACCCTTCCAGTCTTCACAACATTCAGACCCTCCCACACCTACGACAGAGAGCACGTGTCAGTAACATCTCCAGCACAGCTTCAGCGCTCCGCTCCGAGGACGGATCTTACCATGGCAGCCACGGGCCCGGAGCTCATGTACTTCACCAGTCCTGGGTAGAACGGCCGGTCCTTCAGGTCGATGTAATGCTCCTTCAGCAGATCCTCAGACGCCTGCCGTCAAACCACAGGAGAAGCGTTAGCCATCCACAGCATCCCAGCACACACACACACACGGCTTACGTTCTGCTGAACAGAGCAGCCCGTCCAGACAAGCATCTAGCTCTGCTCTACTGAACATCAGGTTTATTAATACTTCAAACTGAAGGACTTGGATTATCTATTAAAAACTCAATTCTTCTTTGCAACAGCCTTAAGTGTGTGGTCTTAGAACAACTTCTCATAATTTGGCATCAGAGAGTTTTAAAAAGTTTTAGTTAAATTTTTTTGTCTCAGGTTTGTAGTTTCAGTAAATATTACAAAGTAAACGTAGCTAAAGTTACGCATGTTATTTAGCAACTTTAACAGTAAATAGAGTAGTCAACATCTGAAGTGAATCAAAAGCTTTTAATGCTCCCCAAAACCTGTAACGCATTTGTCTTAATGTTTTTTTGATCCACCAGGCCTGGACTGCTGTAGTTCAGAACTACAGATTAGATGAAGTTCAGATGGTTTGTGAATAAGTGAACGAGACGGTCAGAGGTCATCCCACCTGGAGAAACTTCATGGCCACCAGTCTGAAGCCCTTCTGCTCAAAGCGCTTGACGATTTCTCCGATCAGGCCTCTCTGGACGCCGTCCGGCTTGATGGCAATGAAGGTGCGCTCAGTTTTGGCAGCCATAGTTCTGAGAGACAAGAACACATTACTCTCCTGATACAGGTTACACAAACGAGGTGAAGGTTAAGGGGAGAATAAAACAGAAGATGTGGGTTTTTTTGGTTGTTGAAAGTGCCTGGGATTAATAAGAACATAGAAAACGGTCACCAATAGATGATAGTAAACCACTTAATCTTTAGGATGACGAGTCACCGCTCATGTACAAACACTACAGCAACATTTAAGAGTTATTCTAAGAGTTCAAGACCTGCACAAATAAAGATAGCAAACGCTTACAGAAAATCAATCAGATCTCCTGAACTCAAACACGTTCAGCTGCAGAACAGTTATATCCATCTCTCAGGGAGGTCAAAGGCCAGATAAAGTTTATGGTGTATTCAAATGCTTTATGGAGGACTGATCATAAACGATCCCAAAATACACGGCCTTTTGAATGCATGCGCTTTATGACTACAGCTGCTCATTCAAAGACAGGAGACAACACACAGCTCATATATGGTTCTGCGATATATATATCTACGGGCATAAGTTATGCCCACAGATAGAGATCACACGGTTATGGCTGCTGAGAGGTGATGTCACGCCCCTGACGTGTCGAGCCGGTCACGTGCCCACTCATGCCGGAAATGCTCGCTGCGTTACAGATGTCGGCCAGCAGATGGCGCGATACGACTGAACCCGGCGGTGGTCGAGGTTCGGGCCCGGTTAACCGTAGAAATATCTCTGTGGGTCGATTACAGGGTTTACCGTACAGCACGAGCGTCGCGCCACATCACTAAAAACACCGAGCCTAACGGCAGCCGTGCTCACGCGCTCCGCTGCGGCGGGTTTTGCCGTTTTGCCCCGAGGCATATATGTGTGTGCGTTCATGTGCCACACAACAGACGAATAAAACGACAGAAACGCAGCAGAGAAAAAGCGCACAAACAAAAGGCCGATAGAAAAGTTCCGCGACTGCTTCGAACGAGAAAGCGCTGCTGTGAGTACGGATACTAAACACGGACATGCGGGACAAAAGGCGAAATAGCGACACTCGAGCACATGCACACACACCTGACGGGTGATCCTGGGCGAGCAGAAGAGCGACGCGGCGCGGCAGCGCTCATATAAACGCTCCCGCGGGGGCGGGGCTAATGACGCCTTCGTCACGTGCTCACAATCACTGCCCGTCTCAGCTGCTCGATAGTGTGCAGATTAAACACTAACCACCACAAAGTCAAGATCTTTATTGGACTTATTGCTCGCCTTACACTGGGGATGTACCTGACACAAAACCAATCCTTTTGTATTTCAGCAGCAAGAAAATAAGTGTTTTAAAGCGTTTTTGTTGTAGAACATCACCGTTATGATGAGAGAACAGTTACTGTACTTCTGTTCTGAACATCATATCTTTAGATGTATTCTAACTAGATGACTGAATCCAGAAAGACCTCTAGTTAGATTAGAATGAGGCAGATAGTTCTCTGGCCATATTTTTCAAGTAGGCTATTAGTATTTTGTAATTCATAATTATTAATTATATTCTTTTTAAATGTTAAAGTACAATTGTGTGATTCTGCTGCAAATGTATAAAGCAAATCGTTTTGTCAGGCAACATCCCGATGGTACGGCTTATGTCAGTATCACTAAAACTGAAAATAACTCCACCGGACACATTTAACTTTTATTAAAACTGCTTATACAGTCCTTAAGGAGGAGTTTCCCACACCCCTCTCCGCAATAACATGAGCGGCTACTAAACAGAACTTGTGTCTTGCAGGAGAACATTTGTAGCCGGATCTACTTCACGCAGATTTCTACCAGAACCAGTCTAAATAGTCCCAACATAAACACTTTCACGACAAGCCAAAAACACAGTGATTCATGATTCATGGTGTACTTGCTTATTATATACATTTTATACACTTGACACAGCAGCCTTACATTACATTTCATATTTCCCTGTTCTGAGGTAACGTCTGAGGTAACGTCTGAGGTAACGTCTGAGGTAACGGTGGTGCCGTCTAGACGACTTCTGGGAACTGTTTACAGTCACTGTTATCAGAAGTGACCAGCTGAAACATGGTCGCTCAGAACTCTAGCAGAACCTCGCTCTTGACCCTAGCATCGGTCAAACAGATAGGCCACTTCCAAGCCCTTTGGACCCAACTACTACAAAGTTTTTTTTTTTATGTAGTGTGTTCTCAGCTCCGCTCTGATTTAGTCCTCCCCAAGACGGACGATGAACTGCGTCCCAACTTGTTGAGCTCCGACTCCAGCAGCCATGACTATCTGACTGGACAGTAGATGTAGATGTCTTAGTTGGTGTGAGGGCTCACTTCACCAGAGGAATGGCCTCCCCCTGGGCTTGCTCAGCTGGTTTAGGTGAGTTTGATTAGGATTGAAGCGAAACCCTGCATGGCAGTGGACTACAAGCTCAACAAATGCAACAGCAAAGAAGAAGCTCAGAGCCCTGCAGAGTTCATCTGCAGCACACACCTGATCTGCTGAATGTAGGTGTTGATAAGGTGTGAAACACACACGTAATTCCTGTGTGAGGAGTCACGTGTTTCAGCAGTACTTCTGACATGCTGATAACACAGCATCTGACACCCCTGAAACAAGCAAAACCTGAATAAAAGAGTAATCCATGTGTGAAAATGATTCATATTTACATGTAACGGGAATACTGACAATGACACAGCCGTACAGCAGCAGATCCATCACAACCAATGAATGTGTTCTTAGAAATGTTTCTAAAAGAGGTTTTGGGGTATGGATGATAGTGACTGTGATAGGCGTCTCAAGAGGTAAGGGAACGCTACAGTAGGGGGCAGTAATGCAACTCATTGTATGCCGGCTGCCGTAAAACACCCCAGAAGAAGAAAAGAGGAAGTTGCGCTCACATGTTTTGGCTGGAGCTTGAGCTCGTGCTGTAGTTTATTTCTGAGGGACTTTAGCAGTTAAAGCAGAGGTGTTTATTCTGCTCACGATGACTGCGCCCGAGTCCTCCGTCAAGAAGCAGCTGAAGGCGGCGAAGAGGCCGCGGGTCGAGGAACCGGAACCGGACCCGGACCGGAGCGCGGCGGAGGAGCGCGAGCAGCAGCAGAAGCACGCGGCGCTATGCGAGACGCTCCGCGGGGAGGACGCGTCAGTGCGGCTGCTGGAGGAGCTGGTGTTCGGCGCCGAGGAGCGGCTCGCGGAGCGTCTCACGGTGCGACGCGCTTCTCACTGCAACACACACACACACACACACACACACACACACACACACACACACACACACACATCTAATCCACAGGACTCACCACAACACACAGACACACACACACACACACACACACACACACACCCATCTGATCCTCAGGACTCACCACAACACACAGACACACACACACACACACACACACACACACACACACAGACACCCATCTGATCCTCAGGACTCACACACACACACACACACACACACACACACACACACACACACACACACACACACACACCCATCTGATCCTCAGGACTCACCACAACACACAGACACACACACACAGACACACATCTGATCCTCAGGACTCACCACAACACACACACACACACACACACACACACAGACACCCATCTGATCCTCAGGACTCACCACAACACACACACACACACCCCCATCTGATCCTCAGGACTCACCACAACACACAGACACACACACACACACACAGACACCCATCTGATCCTCAGGACTCACCACAACACACACACACACACACACACACACACACCCATCTGATCCTCAGGACTCACCACAACACACAGACACACACACACACACACACACACACACAGACACACACCCCCATCTGATCCTCAGGACTCACCACAACACACAGGCAGAGTCCGTCTCTCTCTCTCTGTGTGACTTCTCTCTCGCTTTGTCTGTGTGTGTGACTCTCTCTGTCTCTGTGTGTGTGTGTGTGTTATTAGGACAGCAGCGTGTTCCTGGAGGACGAGGACGTCCTGAGTGTGTGTTCAGAGGACAGCGGCTCCGAGAGAGGGACTCAGCCGGGGGTCCGGAGCGCAGTATGGGAGGATGAGGATGATGAGCGGGAGGAAGAGTGAGCACACGACGGCACCGCTGCTTTCGCTCGAGGACAGTCACAGAACCGCAGTGGGACACTTACTCTGTTTGTTTATTTCAGGATCGACATGACGCATCGCTTCCGCAGAGACTTTAAAAAGAGTGAAGCGGAGAATAAAATGACAAAACAGAGGCTGCAGCAGCGCCTGAAGGAACAGTGAGTTACAGCACAATGTCGAGTTTGTTTGAAGAGACGAAAGCAGACTTGTGAGCCGAGCGCGTCTGGTTTGTGTGACAGGTTTCAGAAAACCATGGGCGGCACGCCCAGCTGGGCAGAAGCCACAGCGCAGAAGAGACAGAAGACAGGTAACTGTTCATTCGGGATGAGTGTTATCATGCCTCAGCGAGAGCTCATCCCGCGCTGTTCATACTCTTCTTCAGCAGAGCACGAGAGTGAAGACGAGGATGAGAGAGGAGATCTGTTGAGGAGGACGGGGAACTTCATCGGCTCGTCTGACAGCCTGCCCAAGGGAATCATTAAGGTCTGACCGTGTAGACATAGTCCATTGATTTAAACTGATGTCTATACATGAGAGCTGAATAAATAATCTCTCCACTGATGTCTGGTTTGTTTTGATCGGATGACGTCTGTCTGAGATACAACTATTTGAAAATCTGCAATCTGAGGGAGCAAAAAAAATCTAAATACTGCAAAAATATCCTTGAAATTTAAAGTTGTCCAAATGAAGCTTTTAGCAATGCATATCCCCATACAATGTATTGCTGCAAATACAGCTGTGCTGCTGATGATTGCTTCTGAGCTCCAGAGACACGCTTGTCAACAAAAAACAGCAACTGCTCTGTAAAACAAAGTAACAAATAATAACGACAGTAGTATCAGTATGAAGTAATTTGAGTAACAGTTGAGTGCTGTTTGTCTGGCAGATGAAGAAGTGTGTGAATGTGAACAGTGAGTGTCCCGGCGGCGATCAGCTGACCTCCGTTCAGTTTCACCCGTCTGCTCAGATCGCCATGACCGCGGGCCTGGACCACTCCGTATCGCTCTTCCAGGTGAATGGGTCAGGAGACAAACATGAAGTAGTCGTGCCTGATGCAAGGTCCCAGTCTGTTGTGAATGACCTTCCGGTTTCTTCTTCTGAACAGGTGGATGGAAAGACCAACCCGAAGATCCAGACCATCCATCTGGAGAAGTTTCCAGTGAGCAAGGCCTTGTTTAGCGCTGATGGGGAGAGTTTAGTGGCCACTGGACTGAGGAACAAGCTCTTCTACATCTATGACATGTTGGAGGGCCGAGTCGTGCCTGTGTCCTGTGTGAGAGGTGACCTCTGCCGTCTCGAGCTGCTGCTTCTGTTCAGCTGTGTGCTGACTGGAGTCTTTTACACTGTATGCGTGTGTTTCTGTCAGGTCTGAATGAGCAGAAGGTGTCAGACTTCCAGGTTTCTCCGGATGGGAAGTATCTTCTCCTCTCAGGATCTTCAGGATATCTCCATCTCATGACCACAAAGGTGCAGCTCCCGTCTCGTGTCTGAACTCCGGTCCAGTCACCCTTAACACCTTCGCAGCAAATGAAGATGTTTTTAATATGCTCAATGTTCATAGTGTCCTCTCATCACGATACATGATATTATCCTGCTGACTTCCTTTATTTAGACACTGAGACACTGTGTGTGTGTTTTCAGACCAGAGAGATCATCCGGAGCATGAAGTTGAACGGGAATGTATGTTCTGCAGCATTCACCTCAGACAGCAGCAAGATCTTCTCTAGCTCCCGTAAGTCCTCTCAAACAATCATCCTCATCAGTCTGAAGGCCAGTCTTGACCAATGTCAAGTTGATGTTCCTACGATTAAACTGATAAACCATTAGTTCAGGAGTGTTGTGCAGGTTTACTGTTACAGCAGTGCTGCTGTGTGTGTGAGAGAGAGTGATTCACTACACACTGAGATGCACCAAGAGTGAAGTCCATCCACTTTGCTCCTCATCTGATGATTTTAAAGTTCTGGGATTTAAAGCGGAGAGAGAAAGCATTATCTATATTGTAGCTGTCTATAAGAAGCATCAAACGTAGAGCCACAGAAAGGTTCTGCTGGGAATCTCTCAGCCCAGGATGAAGTTGGGTTTCTCACGTCACTAGTATTACATCTGCAACAATTCATTATTGTGACCTGATGGGCGTAAACCAATGCAAATAGATGGTATCAATTATGTCAAACGTATAGGACAGATGTGTGTTTTGTTCACATGATTTTAATGGTTTGAGGTTAATGTGTGTGTCCTTCTCAGTCTTGATCACACACTGCTGCACTCTCCATTAATGCAGCATCCAGTCAACCCATCATGACTACAGTTCATTGTCAGTGTATTAAAGGTGTGTAGAACTGATTCTGAGCAGTGGATGAATGCTTCAGAATCAGCCGTACTCTGCTCATTTCCAAATCCTTACGTGCTCGACCTCAAAAAAAATCTGGGGTGAAATGATAGATTCCTTTGATCAGCATCTGAGTGTGTGAGTAAAAACTAGAGTAGAGAGCCATCTGCAGTCCATTCCAGAGAGAATCACCATGCATTCAGATCTCAGAAACCATCCTGCATCTGTGTGTGTGTGTGGCAGAGGAAGGCGAGGTGTTCATCTGGGACGTGCAGAGCAGTAAATGTCTGAAGAGGTTTGAGGATGACGGCTGTGTTAGAGGAACTTCTCTGGCTCTGTGCAGGAATGACCAGTATCTGGCCTGTGGGTGAGTGACGTTCTTCCTGCTTTACACTTCAGCCGGCTCAGGTCTGGATAGAAGTGACAGTGTTAATAAGGTACTCTAGCATTACTAGCCATGGATCTGATTCAGAACACGAAGGATAATGAATCTGAAGTCAGTGAAGAAATAAATTACATCTAATATAGTCAGAAGTGATCATGTGTACTTTGCCTGTGTTGGTCATAGTCTTGGTGCTTACTGTTTATCCTGTGTTTATCATTTTGAGATGAATTGATGACTCTGATGTTTTGTATATTGATGTTTTTAAACAGTAGATGCACTGTTCTAACTATAATTTTAATTGTAAAGAACAGAATAACTTGTTTAAGAGTACCTCTGCACCAGCAACTCTAGTTCTGGCTGTAGATTGAGTGTGTGTGTGTGTCTGCAGGTCTCAGAGCGGCGTGGTCAACATCTACTCCCAGCAGGACTGTCTTCAGAAGCAGAAGCCCAAGCCTCTGAAGGCCGTCATGAACCTGCTGACCAGCATCAGCTCCCTGTGCTTCAACAGCACCTCTGAGATCCTGGCCATCGGCTCCAGAGCAGACAACGAGGCCAACCGACTGGTAACTCACCACATAACATATACAAACCATTTCTATATCGCAGAAGTGAAAACATGCCTGGAAAAACTACGCAAGTGTTTTCCAGGCAGCTGCGTGATTCATAAGAAGTGACTGAATAAATAGACACGCAGTGCCTATTTCCTTGATTTATTTATTTTTTTGGAAAGCTGTGTGATTGTCTGATATTTAATTGCGAGGTGCTTCTAATAAACTCTATAGATATAGACACTGGTGTGTTGTAATGAACAGCAGGAGTGCTTATTTGTGTTCATAAGCAGCAGAACTGGATTTTTCAAGCAGATCTTGGCTTCTCTATACTTGTATTTGTTGGGGATTTTAAGTTTTCTAAATTTTTCCTTTTTTTTTTTTTTTTTTCTTTTAAGGTCCATCTTCCAAGTTTTAAAGTGTTCTCCAATTTTCCACACGTTCAAAAGAAGAATATATTTCAAACCCAGTGTCTAGATTTCTCCCCGCGGAGCGGCTTCTACTCGGTGGCCAATAATAAAGGCCATGCTCTGCTCTTCAGGTGAGAACTCTTCAGGTTTACACTGATGGATGTGCTGTGCTAGTGTTGTATAATGGAGTGTATTGTTGTTGTTTTCTCTAGGCTTCTGCATTATACTGAATTCTAGAGATGAAGCAGACGGCTCAGACTGAAGACCTCTGATTTCAGCTCAATAAACCTTTTACTTCGAGGACCATTATACTGTTGTACAAGTGCATTATTTACAGTTTGCTCATCCCAATACAGTCTGGCTTTGACACCTGTCTTTGTCTTCAGACCTGCAGTTCAACTCTTAAAGTGTTTGTCATTTTTATTTAGTTTAATGAAACAAAACGTCATGTACACATTTTTCCAGAGCAGCTTGATCAAGATCAGCCGTATAAAGGCTGCGGTTAGCAAGTGTTGAGAAGAGCTCACTAAGATATATGTAAGAATGATAATTCTCCTCACCTCTTGACTCTCAAACTCTGTCAGGTTGGATTGGGTTCAGATTGGTGTCTATAAGCCACTCTTGCAGTGTGCGGTCTAACAAAAGGTTTAATGCAGATGAGTATGAGACTTAAAATGAGTCAAGGTCAGTATATACTAAGCAAGCAGAGTTGTATTCTGAACGCTGGTAATCCAACAGTTGTTGATCCCCGTTTATTTCTCACTGAATGTAGGGAAAGAAACTAGTACAGGTTTGGAACGACGTGAGTAAAGGAAGGCAGAAGTTGTATTTTTGGGTGAGCTAGTAAGGTCTACGCAAGCAGCTGTTTCTGCATGTGATAACGGGAGCTGTCCGTGGTGCTGGAGGATATCTCTTAAGATCTGTCCTTTAAGTCTAGTGATGAAGATCCGATGCTGGCACAATTATGAATGTGAGCCTGTGAAAAAATGTATATATGATTTGTTTGTTGTTGGGCTTCTGTATATATGTGACCTTATTGAAAGTGATAGTTCACACAAAAATTATTTCATATTTTCCAAACCTATAAAACGTGAGCTACTCAATATTACCTCCACCGGTTACATTGTGGGGTAGTCTCAGAAGGGAGAAGAATTGCTAAATAAATTGTAAACTTAAAAAATAAACTTTTATTTTTGGGTGAAACCTTTAAGTAATCATATCAGGTGAGATGGATTCAGGTGTACCGTCCATTTGACAATGTTCAAGTTCATACATACTATACTACATATACATCATATTTAGAAAAATTGTTAACTACACTGCCACATGCAAGGTGGCACTCAGTATATGTATTTATGGGTTTATATCTATATATTTGTGTTTTAATGGTTTTACATGTTTTACATTTTAATCCTCTGAATCATTTTAATGTGTGTATGTGTATAAATGTTCAGTCAAATGACCAGAATAAGGAAGTAGACCAGTATAAAGCAAGCAGCATGGCAAACAATCTCGGTCAATGACCCATGGTCTGCCAAAGCTCATTAATCTCACTTTTTGCATTATCGCATTATTTGGGTCGTATTTTCACTAGTAGACACTTTCACATTAAATTTACTGGAATTCTTGAGGTCTCAATGGTATGTCTCTGTGAATATTGTAAATACACTATTTGTATTGCTGGTATATGACAGCGAAAGATGGATTATACTCTGAACAAACTCCTTTGTGTCTCAGAGCACTGTGTCTGAGCAATTTTGCAATACAGCACAATTTAATTGCCTTCAAAGCTGGCAGGTAAGAAACACTCAAAAATAATACATTCGCTAAATGATAATGTTAGCATGTTTTTTTAATATCAAATATATATTTTTATAGAACCATAGAATGTTAAAACACTAACATATACCAACTTACAACTTTTTTAATTTGTGAAATGTCCATGTAAGACACTGAAATATGGTACATACGAAGTAGTACGAATACAATTCAAAGTGATAGTTCAAGCTGATATGTGACACCTAGTCCACAGCTTCATCGTAGAGAAGGTGGCAGTGCATAATATTTCCTCCAGCTGTTGTGGGGTGTCACAATGCACAGACCACAGAATCCAATCCAAACACTGTACAATACTACATATAGACTACAGATAAACAGCCTTTTTGGCCTTGACAATTCAATTGGAGTATGTGTGTAGATGTAGTTATGTAGCCTAATTGTGTGGTTATATGTGCAGTAATGATGCTTGTTTTTCAATGCTGGTGTGTTTCGGTTTATGTCCATAACGGGAGGGCCTCCCGCCTCATCCCAGCTCTCCTGCACTAATGCGTTTATCTCTGTGTTCAGGGCCTGAATGAGGCTGGGCGGAATTTCATCTCAGTGAAGGGAATGGAGAAATCCTTGCCTTTCCACGCAGTCCAGATCACTCCCTAGAGAAACCAAACACAGACCTTACACCTGGTGCACACCTATGGACTACACTCTGTACCTCATAATGACAATGTGAAAACAGACCTCTAATTCATTTCATTAAGAAGAAAAAACTGAAATATCACATTTACATAAGTATTCAGACCCAGAGGGGCTAGGGTTGTGGGGGTGAATGGGTTTGTATGATTCCGGATTCATTATTACGCAATCATGAGAAGGCCTGAGTCGAAGATGTTGACCCTTTGCAACAACACTTAAAATATAGCTCAGGTGTCTCCCATTTCTTTTGATTATTGTTGGGATGTTTCTACAGCTTTAGAGTCCACCTGTGGTAAATTAAATTGATTGTACATGATTTACACAACTCTCTATAAAAGGCCTCATAGAGGAATCATACAAGCCATGAGGTCCAAGCAATGGCCTGCAGGCACAGATCTGGGGAAGACTACAAAAAGGACCCTCAGACTCAATTCTAAGCATCGTGTTTGAAGGGAACCAGCTCTGTTCATCACCTGCAGAGGACCACCTCAAAAGTAAAGTGTGCTGGAGTCAGCCTCATGTTGTGGGGCTGTTTTTCAGCGACAGGGACCCGGAGACCGGGTTGAGGGAAATCTGAATGGAAGAAAGTACAGTGATGTCCTCGATGAAAAACTTTTCCAGAGCTCTCCAGGTTCAACTTCCAACTGGACAATAACCCTAAGCACACAACAGGAAAGGACCTATTGAACGTCTCTGGAGAGACCTGAAAATGGCTGTCGATCGACGGTCCCCATCCGAACCTGACCGAGCTGTAGAGGAGTTGTAAAGAAGAAAGGCAGAATCCGCAGACCGGGTCTGCAAAGCATGTTGTGTTGTACCCAAAAAGAGGTGAGGCTGTAATTGCTGCCAAAGCTCTTCAACTAAGTACAGAGTGAAGGGTCTGAATACTTATTTAAACATGATTGATATATATATATATATATATATATATATATATATATATATATATATATATATATATATATCAATCCTATATATATATAGATATTTTTTTAATTTACAGACATTTCTAATAACATTTTTTTTTTACTTTATCATTGTGAGGTATGTGGTGTAAAAAGTGAAGGGGGTCTGAATACTTTCTGAATGCACACACATACATACGGCTGTATATATTGGGGGAAGTCAGCTGCTTTACCTGGTGGTTGGTGTTGGTGTTATAGAGGCCGTTGAGATTGGCCTCATGGCAGTTCTTATACCACCAGCCGCCTCTGTAGGACATGGCACAGCGCGTGATGAAAGGCTGAGGGTCTCTGTCCCGTGTGGAGAACGCCCGTCCATTATGGTACATCAGTGAGTCTCCTGCATATGAAGCATGCAGAGATTTACAGGTGTACAACCCTTATCCTGTCTGCATGCACATAGTCGACGTCATCACATTGAGTTCCTGTTGTACTCACCAGCGGTGCCAGAATATCCAGACACTCTGATGGTGTAGTGTTTTTTCGCAGTGTCGATGGAGAACGAGGAATAGTGTGCGTACACAGACTCGTTTCCGGCTCTGAGGTCAACTCTCAGTGTCATTGGACTCATTTTAGTGAAGTTATGAATATGCTCATTTCCTAAAGCAGGGAGAAGACTGCATGTCATCCTCTAGGGGGCAGCACAAACCTTCCTGACTGTTGTTTCACTCTTGACTGTGTAACACATAGACACTTCACCGAGAGGTGTGATAACATTGTTTCTCACCGAGCCAGAATTCCCCATCCAGTGCTCCAAATCCAATGCTGTATTCACGCCAGCTCCTGAAGAAGTTCATCTTCCCATCCTTTCTTCGCTGAAAGACCTGGAAACACAAACACAGAGATGATACCAGCTTAAAAAGAAAAGCTTTACTAATATTTCTTCATGGAATATTGTGAAACATTATTTAATGTCACTATTACTGTTGCTCATAGTGACGTTTAGAAATCTAAACAATCAAATTCATCCCACCATCATTTGTTGTACATGTGAGGGAAGCTTCAAGTATTTTTGATCTTAGTGACTGTGTCTGTGTCTTTCGATGTTAACTTATTCTTTTAGAATATGGTTTATGGCGATAATGCAATTATTCCACCTTTTTTAATCATCTTCAGCACTAAATCATCTCTTCCTGACGTGGTAATTGAACCACTTGTAAAGATGTGATGTGATTGATTCATACCGTCCATCCTCCCCCATCGCTCTCCATGTCACAGTACACCTCCAGCGGTTTTCCCTGTGGAAACACCTCCACCACACCAGACTCCAGTGCTCCGTTCTGCTTCTCCTGAGAGCAGTCAGTGGGAAACGGGAACCGGAGAGTCCCTGAGAAAGACGAGGTGAACCTTGTGACAACATGGACGTGCTTCAAATCAAAGATCATCTTCAGTGGTGGCCAAAATTATTAGAACACCTAACAGATCTGGAAAATATTGATCTTTTTTGCCTCTAAGACATGATTTCATTTCATAATAAAGAACAAACAAGAAATATTTCCTGAGAACTTCAACATTAATGTTATCCAGTGGTTTGAATGAACAACAGATCTGTCCAACTTCCTCTCTAACTTGCCCCAAATTTGCTCAGTGGGTTTGAGGTCTGGACTTAAAGGTGGCCACTTGATCATTTTCAATGTTCCAGCAGATACCTTCCATTGCAGGAAGTTCCAGCAATAGTTTATGGCCAATTCAACAAAAACAACTGAAACTTCTTAAATATGTGCTGTACAAAGTATATATATATATATATATATATATATATATATATATATATATATATATATATACCTAATGACAAAACCATTTGTTTATGACTAATCACATGCATCTTTTTAATGTATAAATCTAAATATATCTTTGTTCAGCATGTGTCCTGTACTGAGAGTCTTTGTTTTAGACAGGTTTTTTGAGATGAATCTAGGGACTCTGAGGACAGACGGTCATCATCAGTACCGGTGGTGAAGTCTGTGGAGATGGCGCTCATGTACAGACCGTCCCGCTCGGCCCTCAGGTGAGCTGTGTATGTTGACGATGGATACAGTCTGTTCAACTTCAGCTCCTGGACTGTGGGGTCCAGAATCACCTCCTGTGAGGAGGAAACTCTTATTCATAACTATACCAGATGGTCAGGTGATGAGAGCGTGGCTAACAGAGGCCGTTTCATGGAGACAAACTCACACTGCTGCTGATGTCAAAGTCTGACCTGAATTTCCTGGCCATCCGTGTAATAGCTCAGCTTGTAACTGCTGACGGCTGATATAGGTGCTTTCCAAGACAAAACCGCTGTACGGGGAGTAACATGACTGGCTTTGAGATCACGAGGACCATCCCTTTTTACCTGAAACACACAGAAGAAGAACTTCTCCTTCAGAACTAAAATCGATAGTTTCGGAAATGCGGGGCTTAGAGGAACAACAATAATGTACATGTGGAAAGTAATGGGTTTTCAACCCTTAACCACGTAAAAACATTGCATTATAGCAAATGCACAAGAAGCAACATTTTACAAAAGAACCAAGGTTTTCAATGGAAATAAAATCTATGTTTTCATGTTCATAGTTATTGTGAAGAACTATAATTCGAGAGCTGTCTTCTAAAAGTGAGTGGTTGGCTGGTGCTCACCGCTGGATGTGGTGAATGCTGTGGTGGCTCTGGAGCTGTTCTGGTCTCTCAGCTGGCTCTGAACACTCACCCTGTACCTTGTGGACGACTGCAGCGCCTGTAGCTGCTCTTCTGCAGCGTTCCCAGATACTCTGATGCTGATTCCAGGCCCAGGTGCTTATGAGAGGAAAAATACACGGGTGTCATTCTTCAGGGATATTGGATAGTGTGGCAGTCCTTTCTTTTCGGATAACGTATAAATCACATTGTAGTACCACTGATTTTAAATTGCCTGTACAACAGCAGACCGTTTAAACCCTGTTAGGTAGCAGCAGCTGCAGACTTCACTCACCTGTGTCAGAACTGTACACAATGACATAATGATCGACGGTAGCCAAGGCAGGTCTCCACAGCAGCAGGGCTTTACCGTCTGTGACGTTTACGGCCCTCAGGTCTGTCGGTGGGTCGGGCACTGAGAGACACACCATCCATCACAATTACTGCACAGTTACTGCCTTAAATGGAATGGCAGGCGTTCATTTTAAAGCAAAGAGCTACAGCTACTTCCGGTGTTGCTATACCAGACTTTAGCTGTCAGACTGGTCCCTGTATCTCTCTCTAGAAATGATGGGTAACTTACAGGTGGTTACGGTGTCCTGGATGGAGTCGCTTTCGTCTTGTCCGAGTACAGACATAACACGAACATCATAGGTGGAGCCGGGAGACAGCGGTGAGAGCGCCAGATGGACCGTTTCTGAGTCCAAGCTCACCGAGATTGGCTCACCTGACATAACACCAACAACAAACATACAGACAACAAACACAAGACACTTTCAGTCCACAGGGAACAAACCAGCAGCTTAAATACTTGAAAACAGGAGCTGCTCAAATCTTTTTTCATGAAATTTACAGCCCTGTTGAAAAATCCAGCACATGCTGTATAGGTATATTGCGGCTGATTTAAGCTGGTGACGATTAGGAGCTATTTGCTTAGAACTGCTAAGAACAAGCTTAAATTAGCTCATGACCAGCTCATGACCAGCTAAGAACCAACTGAAACTAGCAGCCATGCTTCATATTATGTTTTTTCAACAGGAAAAGCAACTGCATATAAAAATTATATTCTAGTTTTTCAGTCTGTAAAGACGACTCTTGAGAAGAATCATTTTCGTCTTTCACATCACTGAGCTGAGTGGAAACATTTAAGTGTCCCTGTCACTTCCCATTCCAAACCTTTTGAAGTCTGCATGAATAGGACATTGTCACACCTACTTTACTGATGTCTTTCCTACTGAAATGAAATACTGAATAGAGGATGGGGTTTTATCTTGTTGCTCCTCCTCTCTGTTTTTCTCTTGCAGCAAATTAAGAGTCAGGGATCAGAGAAGGAACGGCATTCCAGAGCACATTTTCAGATTTTGATTAAAGATTACCAAGAAACCTTTTTCTTTCTTTGATTTTATGTGGATTAACTTGCATTGATTAATTGCTCACCTCAAGTTTAAATAGACAAGCAACAAGAAGTAACTCTTTGCAGAAAGGACTATTTCCTATTACTTGCGCTGTTAGGTTCATGAAGGGTCTACGTTACCTTCTTGCACGTGAGTGTACGTGATCTTGAATCCAGACACCTTGCTCTTGGGTTTGGTCCAGGACACCATGAAAGAGCTGTCGGTCACGTCGCTGAAGGCGAGATTGGATGGAGGCTCTGGGCCTGGGTACAGAGCATAAAACAAGATCAAGATCAAAAAGAGAAAAGCAGAAGAAAAAAAAACAAGCCAACAGATAAACAAGAGGTCAGAATCAGAAGAAATTTGATGTAAAAAGATGTAAGGACGAATACAAAACCAGAATAAAACATTAAGCAGTACTTTTTTACTTGCATTCACAGATCTCTCGTCTCTTTGACAAACCTTACATATACGTGTCTCAGAAATAAGGCTGGCTATTGGTTATTTGAGTGGAAACACAAGTGTATATATGTGCAGTCGAAACATATATACAGTATATAGGCCACCGCCTATACAGAGCCCCACAGAAACGTCACAGTTAATGACTGACATGAAATCCTGCACAGGAGCAAGAAAACACAAGCATGATATTATGATGCTGATGCTGCTCTTTTGAACCTGGAGACAAGAAGAAAAATGCAAAGAAGAGATGAGTGAGGAAGTGAAGACACTGAGGAGGAAATGTGGTGAACGGCCGTCAAGTCATTTGATTAACAACAGCACATCTTGTATTTCGTTGGCCAACATGGAGCAGGTTATTTTAGGTGAGATTCAACCACTGCTGTTGCTTTGAAATCAAGGGGTGACCATGGTCTTACCCTGGACTGAGGGTGAGTGATGAGGGAGACATGAAGGTGGCTGACTGTAATCTTACCCTGGATGAGAGAAGATCAGAGCAGCGTGAGCAGGACTGTCTCTTACTGTTTGTACCAGAAATCTGTTTTGTTCTGCGTTAGCATCTTCTGAATTGTCTTCAGAAGGAATATTCCAGGTTAATATTCCCAGAATGGGACACGTAAAACTCAGCATCTAGGGGCATGTTGTTGATTGCTACAGAAAATCATGTGTAGAAGAATAATAACTTTTACAGTAATGCAGTGAACACATTTCCCTTGGTTTAAAAGCAGACGCTTGTATTATATTACAATATTAAAGTGTGATTCCAGGGCCAACAGAGTTTAGAATAAAACACCATTAGCTCAGAATCATAATTGCATCAGGCTGTCTATATAATTTTTTCATAACAAATTTTTGCACAGAAGGACAAGCTACAATTATTTTCTGTCATAATCAATAGCATGCCACAGATGCTGCTTCTAACCAAAAATCAATGACCAAAATATTTTTTTCATTAATCAGTGGTAACTCTCATAATAAATATAAAAATAAAAAGTTATGTTAAATCAATTCAGCTAAATTGATCCAAAAATACAGTACACATGTATTGAGTGATGGCCGTCGTAGTAAAAATGCATTTGTATAATCCAATGTTAATATTAGTTGTGAACAGTTAGTTATTATTACCATGTATGGAGACAATGTTAAGATGAAACTATTAAACTGTTTTTCTGCTGATATTCAAGACATATTTGCATGATAGGACTGTGTGGACAGACATACTGGCACGCATACTTTTATTTTATTTTCATATTATTCTTCAACAAATGCATAATTTATGATTGCTAGGGGTATGCATTTTTGCATTATAATCAATTCCACTAGCAATTTATTTTTTGCAAATACAGAGTTATTTAGACAGTTAAGACAGCTTATATTGAAGCCAGTCAACCAAAAGATTTAACAGAGCATTCTGATGAGGTGGTAAAAAACAAGACCTCAGTGAACAGTACAAAATAAAAATCTGAGGCAGTTTATGGCCCCTTTAAGGCAATGGTTCTCAAAGGCTTTTACAAGACGCCACTGGACACTAATTCCTCTGAAACTCTTTGACGTTATACTATCTCAGGATCCAAAAATATCATCATGAACTCGCTGCTCTATTCAGCAGCAACACAAGCGTGTCTGCACCGGATGCAGCCTAAAGGTCGTAAGAGCTGCTAATCAACTAGCTTATTTTTTAAAAGGTTTAATGGAGGCATGGTCAAAAAGTTTGCAAACCATTGACTTAATGAATCAATGAAACAAGCCAAAAACAAATCCTGCATACTGCCAAACTATGACATTTTGGTTGCATCACGTATGAAACATGGTAACTAAACGTTTTTTGGTACATTTTGCATAGTTTGGAAGTGTGAGAATTGTTTTTTGCAAATCATTAAACCCCTAATTTTAACATAGATGGAGAATAATTATAATAATAATAATAATTATTATTGTCTTCATCTTCCACTCATGACTAGTTTCCTAATTTACTGCTCAGTATGTAGTCCACACATTGTCCACAAAAGACCAAATGCAGAAGGTTAGCACTGAGAACAAAGGTGTTATACTCACACATTTATTGGCAGTTACACACTGCACATGGCATGGATTTTAATCAAAGCTTCATAGAAGTTGACTTTGATTAAAAAGCCCTTGCTAGTCAAGGATTCACTGTACTCAGCAACAGTGCTGACAAGCTTAGCAGTAATACTGAAGATATTCAGAAATATTTCTTTAAAATAACTACATCGACCATTTACAGATCTGTATCGACAGATTAAGGTTTAGCAACACTGACATTTGGTTTTGGGTACCTGTATGTACGATGAGGTTGTGAGGTTGTGAGTGAAACGCTGGTCCCTTCCCGAGGATGGACACAGAGTACCTGGTCTGTGGTGAGAGATTTGCCATTTGGTGTGAGCGGGCCGTTCCAGGGAGAACTGTAGTAAAACTTGTAATGTTTTCTCCACTCCTGTTCATCTTTGTACTCTGTACGTTAGGCACAAGTTCATAGACTACACTTTTTCCCTTGATCAAACTACTTTTCTTTGCTGCTATTGTCTTAAAGCCCGTCTTATCATCATCATCATCTTTTCCTTTTTCCTCACTCTGCCCGTTTTCATCCTTGTCTCTGTTTTTTGGTCCAAGCTCAGTTTGAGTGATTATGAAGTGTTTGAACTTTCCTTTCGGTGCACCCCATATTAGTACAAGACCTGTTGATGTCACATTGTTGACCCCCACATGCTCAATGGAGCCATCTGTTTCGCCCAACACATATTCCTGAGAGCTATTATTATTTTCCGTGAGATGGCCTGTGGAAGAAGAACTGTCAGAGTTTCCTTTTCCATTCTGACTGATGTTTAGGCTCTCTTGAGTATTACCGCTGTGTTTTATTTGGGAATTTCTGCTGAATGATCCATTGGTCCTGTTGAGAATTACATTCGGTCTAAGCTTAATACTAGTACTATTTTCTTTTGCAGGGGTTAAAGCAGCGTTTACTGGTTGGTTAGGACCACCTCGGTTGATAGTCCTGTTGTTTCTGATAATGGGTTTTGAAGGAAAAGACCATCTTGCGGGTCCCAGGCGGGGTTGATGAGGTGACTCTACAATTGTCCTCGTACGGTTCTGAAAAGGACGACGAGGATAAGAACCCCTAAACTGTGTGCGCCGATACGACATCAGATTTGATTCTTCGATGCCTTCGATGTTTTTTATAGCAGTGTTATTTTTCAGGGAGAATTTGACTGGCACTGGAGTCAATGGCAGTGAAGTTGAAGTCTCAGTTTTGAGATTGTGAACAGGTTCAGGAGTTGAATCTTGGAATTGTCTTGAGGGTGCAACTGAATTTAGCACTTCATTCTCAACACGTGTTTTTTTTGCAAAATGAGAGGTGATGGGACTAGGCTTGTGTTTTTGTGTCTCTAAAGACAAGGAAGAGGAATTTGACTTAAAAAGTGGCCTACGTACTATTGGTGGAGGAGCCAGACCTGGGGCTTTTGGTCTTGTTGGCTGCCTGGGGACGGATAGTGAAAATGCTTGCATACTGTTTTTTCTAGGTGGTCTTTTTGCTATTGACCAATTTCTTGCTGTATGTTGTTTCACTCTCTCAGTTTGTGCCAGTGATTGTGGTGTATGGAGGTGTAGGGATGGAGGAGCAGATGTGGTGCTGAGGGGCTGGTAAAGTGTTGTCTCAGGCTGTCTCGTTGAAATGGGAGTGGCATTCATTACATTTGCATTCTCTTCCACTGTTTCTTCATCAATTTCTTCCTCTCCTTCTTGCTCTTTCACGCTTCTTCTGGCTTCAGATGTCTCAGCTTCAGGACCTGAAACCCCCAATTCATTAAATGTAGATCGGTCTGTCAGAAGTTTCTGTAAGAGATCATTACCATTTAAATGGCCAACTATAACGGTCAGATTTTTGGTCAGTGCATTGCCATCTGACATGTTTCCATGTATCTTTCTGTACCCAACCAAAACTTTTCGGACACATTTTGACCCATTAATATAGGCTGTAAGGTTTTTTTCTGTTGTAATTGTTGGCTCTTCGGTTGATTCGGTGGCGTGTGTGAATGGCAGAGGGGTGGCATGTCCAGGTGTCTCGTCAGATACTCTTCTAAAGTTGGCGTTTGCGTTTCCCTCCTGAGATCTGGTCTCTTTCAGTTTCAGTGCCAGTGGTTTACCATCAGAGACAGGAGAAGCTGAGTCTATGTTAGGGTTTCTTGGTCTCAGAGGATACAATGTTCTTGACTTATTTAAAAAAGGCACAACAATTCTCCCCTTTGCTCCTATCTGGGAAGAATTGAAATGTTTTATCTCTGGACTATAAGCTCTTCTTATGGTTTGTGTACCGGTTCTGGGAAGTGTCCCATGTGGTCTTTTCTGCCCAGGTCTAAGAAGTATGCCTGTTTTGAGTCTGCTCATATTCCCTGTTCTTTCTGGATTGTCAACCTTTCCTTTTGTCACTTGGCCCCCTTTGCTCAGTCCTTGCTTTTCAATTGTTGTGTTTGTGAAACTTGGTGTCTTTTCTTTGATGTCATCTGTCAGCGTCTCTGTGGTCATTCTGGTCACAGGCACTGAGGCATTCCCTAAAGAATGGATTTAACATTAACTTCTCTCTAACAGCTTAACTGGAGGAGGAAATCCTGTTAATAAAAAGCTGGTGTTAATGCAACAGGTTAAGTCAGTTATCCAGACAGTTCCAGCATTAGGATGGCCACTGTCCTCGTGACACAAGAAAGAAGAAAGGTCAAATATTCCTGAGGAAATGGAAAATGTGGTATTGCTGGTTAAAGTGTGAGAAGAGGTGACAATATTTTATTCTTCACAAAAAAAGAGAAAATGATCCAATCATTCATATTTTAATCAGAGTCAACTCGACTTGACACTTTTAAAACTCCTCAGTCACAATAGCCTGAACATTTCAACAGAGAGGTGGTCAACACTGGTTGGTCAATTTGACAGATTGACTCAGCAATACACAATCAGCATGAGTCTCACCTGAATTTGCATCATTTGGTGGCTATAAATACATTACTTGACTTACTATAACTCAGATGCAACTAGATGACTTATGCTTAGCATGCAAAGACATCTGGATTCAAATCCTATCTTAATATCATTAATCAGCAAAAAATGTTTTTGAGTTGAAACATTCACCAATAAAATAAAACAAAAAGATGTCCAGTGAAAATAAATAAAACAGATTTCTTCAGATTTTTCAAAATATAACTAGAGGAAGCAGCCCTGGTCAGCGTGTTGTGAAGAGTGATGTTTGTGCACAGAAGAGCATCTCTTCACAGCTGCACGTTACCTGATGCACATAAATCCACTGCATGACTAACATAACTGTTTGATATATGTACGACAGCAGACACTCCAGCTCACTATACCTGCTTGTTTTGCTGTTAACTGTAACAAATTTAGAGCCATGTTCCACATCATTTTGTGCACTTTAAGAGCTGTTAATAAGAATTTCTGTTTGGATGCAAGTCATCTTCATGGAAACTCACCAGGAGTTGCCTGTACAGTTGCTGGCAGGCTCCGGATGCTATCTTTCTCCGCCACTAATGAGATGTCATACAAGCGGCCCGGCTCCAAGCCATCAATCTGGGCTGAATCTCTCTCGGGCGGCAGGCTCATCTCTGGAAGTCTGCTCGATCCATCTGTCTGATTGGGTGCAATGGAGAGGACGTACCTGTCAATCTCCCCCTGGGCCTTCTCCCATTGGACAATGACCGATGTAGTGGTTGTCTTCACAACTTGCAAGTCTTTTGGGCCAGAGATCACTGTATAAAAATGAATCCAGGAATGAATCACAAGTTAAAAATGGAGAAGAAATCTGCTGATCGTTACAATTCTGCTGGTATAGACTCACATGTGGTGAATTCTGCTGTGCTCTCTGTTCCCATCGTGCTGTCTTTCTCTCCGGTGATGCTGACCGTGTACTCTTGTCCTGCGGCCAGTCCAATCTGAGTGTAGGTGCTCAGTCTGCCAGCAATTTTAGAGCTTATTTTTTGATCTGTTTCTTTCTGTGGAGAGAAAACTGCATTAAACTTCATATCGATAGTCCGCTTTACACATTCTATTAACTATATGTCATCTACATGTCAACTAATTCTCATTAACTATATGTCTCTCAGAGTGGACTGCTAGGGTAGGTTTAGGGTTGGTAGAATAATTTAGATATAGACATGATACGACATTAGACATTAGAATAAGACATATACTTGCAAAGTTTCTGATAGTTATTATGTAGCATGTTGTGGAGCCATAAAAATAAAGTGTTTGAAGATATTAAGCAGATAGTCTACTAATATTTTAATGACTGCTAGTCGATATGTAGTTGTGAAGTTACTATCAAAATAAAGTGTTAAAGTGTATATAGTCTATACACTATTGACACTTTGATAAACAGGTAATAAAAGTTCAATATCAATATAATCCCTTCATTTAAATCTATGAACATGAAAATTACTAGAGTGTCTCCAGATTTATTTTATGAATCAAATGTGTTTGGTTTTTATCGGTTCAATCCCTGTTTGCTTGTTAAGCTGTTACGAGTGGTTTCCAGGTCCTTGCCTTACAGTTGTTATGGTGTTGTGAATGGTTGCTAGGGAATCGTTAGGTGGTAGTTTGGTTGCACATTTCTTTAAAATCAACTAAATGAACTGTGTTTTCTGGCTTTACTGCTTTTCTTTATTGACACTATCCAAAATGTCTCTGAACTGAATTGTACTGTCGACATTTACAAATGAAACTTTCTATGAAGTGACAAATTCTTCCACCATAATAATTCCTCATGGAAATGACACAATGCCATATCAGAAAGTCATGACTTAAAGGCAGTAATGAGTTTCCTTGTGGTAATTCCTAACTTCTATTATAGAATTACAGTCATTATCATACAGCCAATGTTTTACACGCAACAGAAACCTAGAGGGCCATTTCTTGCATGCACTGGAAAAGCCACTCTCCAGCATTTTATTAGTCCTAAATTCACTACGCCAGCTGGGTGGTGCTCGCTGGTCTTCTTGACTTTTTGTTTCTTATAATAAATTGAATGGGTCCAACCGAGATCCAGGCTTTCTACAACTTATCTAAAGAAAACATCTCCACTTTATCGACATCTTTCTGCATGTTTGAGTGATTTATCAATGAAGAGGTTGATAGCATATCTGGTGTTATTGTTGCCGTCTCCAGCGTGTGTCACAGCAGCTGTTCTGTGATGTCATCTCTCTGGCTGCCCTGTGTTTTTGACCATGTTTACTCCTTTCCTAGCAACAAGCATCCCACATCTGTCTCTCTTTCTCTCTACCGCTCCCATTCTCTGGAGCTGCTGTCTTTCATTGCATTTCCTCACCCCATCTCCAATAATCCCGATGAACTTTCTCTTCCCATTGTCATGTTCTTCCTCTTTAATCCTTTGAATCATCTCCTGTATGCTGTTTCTGCCTACTTTCCTTCTTGTTCTCTCCATCTTTTTTACACACTCATTCATGTTTTGTGTGAAGCAATGTGCCTTTTCCTCGTGTCAGTGGCTCCTCTGTGTATTGTTTAATCTAACGGCCATTAATATCATTTTCACATATCTGTACGGTGCTAAAACATCTGTTTGTTACTGCATTTCCCTTTGCTTTCTGGCTTTTAAGTTCTAACACGTGAACATGAGACCAGTGACCAAAATCCAGCAGGAAAAAAAGAAGCAGTTTTATTGTTGTAGGTGTGGTCGCTGATCAGTTTCTCCACATCTACTGCTGGAATCAAAGCTCCAAAACAAAGTAACTACACTCTGAAATAAACAACAAACAAGCAAAAAAGAGAACCATATATATGTAGAGAATATAATTGAATAAAACTTGCATTATACACGACCCTGGTGTACATTTAACGACAGCAGAACTGCAGCCAGAACATTTCTGTGGTCAGTGCTACTAATTCGGCTATTTGATTAATGACCTAGCAATCTAAGTTTGATGCTAGGGAGCGTCTCCAGTGTTAGTGGTGTCTGAAGCATGTGTGCTAACTCGGGCAGCATGGCAGCTTTTGGTCATGGGGACTGCTGAAAGAACTGGCGGATAAGCCTGAGAAGCTCACTGCTCTGTAGCTGCTTCCGACTCTGATCATCTTCATGAAGCATGACTGCTAGTTTGAACGGTTTAAGCTGGTTCTTAGCTGATCATGTGCTGGTCCTAAGCAGCTAGCTCCTGTTGGCATGTTTCCCTAAAGGCAGTGTAGACAGGCTGGGTAGTTATGGTGGTTGCATGCCATCATTGGGGCAAACTGCCCTGCTAACACAGACCTGTGGCATTTTGGCACGTTCACAGTCTGTCTGTTATTCCAGTGAATGACATATTTTAAGGGATCTGCACCAAGAGTCTTCATATGACACCCTAAGAAGGGCAATGAGTAAATAGAGAGTGGTGCTCCATCCTCTCATCAGCTGCCCCTTCTGGAGGAACGGAGTGTTGAGAGAGACATGCTCCATTCAGTTCTGATGACTGGATGCTTGTTTATAGGCATAAAATTGTACTGGAAGTTAAAACTGGCCCCAACTGAGCCTGGTTTCTCCCAAGGGTTTTTTTTTCTCCATTCTGCATGGATTTGTTCCTTACCGCTGTCGCCTCTGGCTTGCTTTGTTGAGGACACTTAAGTCAGCAATGCCATGACCAGCTGGGACCAAAACATGGTTTTAAGAAGAAGGACATCCATCATACTGAAGTACATAGTAGTAGTAAGATGACTTGACTTTACATGATTATAAGTCTTCTCCTCTTGTGCTCTTTTGTTTTTTTAATCTTTGTAGGAAGCTGTCTGAGAGCTGAGGATTACACTGAAGTGCTTCAAATAGCGTTACATGCAAAAATAAGAGTTTCAGTATGTTGGGATATTTCAGAGATTACAGCATCATCACATTTCATTCCTGAAGCATTTGATGATCCTGTTGCAGTCTCTCATTGACAGAGCTTACATCACAGATGTTCAGATTGATAACATATGTTTCTTAATGAACAATTGCTGACAGAAACAGGCCATCAAACTGAGCTGAAACATCACTCTAGTCCAGCAGCTGCTTTCAACAAACCCCTCAGCTAAGAAAACCTGTATGATAATTCCATTACTATTACGTTAGCTCTCTTACAGAAGCTTCCCTCTTGCTGGTCGAATAACGGTCAGAAATACTGACTTCACAGTCACACCGACATGTACTGCATGTTTTCTGTGACTCCCCAACAAACTGGACTCATAGCAATGGGTGTGTTTTCAGTGATGTTGAGATGATTACTGAGGTAGAGATGGGCACTA
Organism: Puntigrus tetrazona; assembly: GCF_018831695.1. Lineage (NCBI taxonomy): Eukaryota > Metazoa > Chordata > Actinopteri > Cypriniformes > Cyprinidae > Puntigrus > Puntigrus tetrazona. The sequence continues at coordinate 388,809 of NW_025048651.1, forward strand.
AACATTCAAAAGGCTTTAAATCAAAACAAGGCTTCTATCCAAAGCAAATAGCTTGATTTTCCACTGCCAGATTGGGCTCATTTTATGTCTGTGTAAAAAAATCATTTGTTTTTCCATTGGAAAACACACTCGGCCAGATTTAAATTTGGGCTGCTGTGGGTTATGTTAAAAGTTTTTTCCTGTATTTCATTTTAGAAGGGGAAAAAATGATTGATTCTCATCTATGGTGTATTTATCATAGATGTATAAATTATGTATAAATCCTCAAAAATGATTGATTCAATAATTAATTTAAATAATACTATGTTGGTGCTGACAGCCTTGTAGTTAATACACTGACACACAGTGACCTTAGTTCCAGTCCTGTCTCGAGGTCCTTTGCTAAACCAGCTCTCCTCTCTCAATGCTTTCTATTTAAGAAAAATGTAAAAACCCTCCAAAAACAAACCCAAAATGTAATTTTCATATTCCGTTATTTTAAGTTTATTGGCATTGCGATTGCACATTTTCTTGTTTAATCATCGCAAGGTTCTGTCTCACAAATTCTTATTTAAAACTTATGTGATTCTATTTTTAAAGTTGTGTGCATTTTAAGACTTTTTATTTAGAAAAGGGTCTATCTACAAAGTTGAACACTAACTTCTATAAGCTTCTATCTGTGAGCCAAACAGCACTTCCAATGCACACAAAAAGACCAATCAGCAGAAATGATTAAACAATCTGAAGATTGAAAAAAGTGCAATTCACCTTTATCCCTCAGAATGGCACCTTTTTTTTAAACATAATGATGACGTGATGTTTCACTCATAATTACTTAAAACCCTATCATCTGTAAAAATTGAACCGGCTTGAATGGCTTTATGAAATATAAATGTCACTGTTGTTTGATGGTGGATGTGGTGATCTTGTTTCTGAAGATAGTTAGGGTATAGGGTTAGGATTGCAAATATGAGCCAGATGCTGAAAGTGTGGCCTACTGGGGGAAAGCTTTCTGATGATGGCAGTGATGGTTTAATCATCTGCTTAAATCGAACCATTCTAACTTTCAAAAGGTAAGGAAATAGGATTTATTATGTTCTTAAAATATCAAAAGGGTTTTATGCTATTGCAGCAGTTAGAGGTCCACCCATGTTCGAATCACGAAAGACCTGGATATGTAGTGATTTGCAAAACATTTGTTCAGTTTAACGTTTCAAATATTAAGCCTTAAAGATCAAATGGTTAACTATTTGAACGACGATGTCTTAATTACAACAATAAACATCTTGGACATACTGATCTAATGAGATAGCCCTTTTTTTGATAAGGTTAATCAAGTAATGTTTTGCAAGATGGAACCTAGCGGAAAAAAAAAAAAAAATTTGAAGGTTCTCTGCCATAAGTGTAAGTCTAATATAGTACATTATATTCATTGCATATGGAACATTCACATGATCAAGGTCCAAAGTTGTGTCTCAGGTATTTTGACATGATTTTGTATTATTTGTCAGTACAGGAATAAGAAGAGGTGTTCCAGCGCTTCTCTCTGCGTTCTCGGGTGCTGAATTGAACTCTTTCACATCCTTTTTCTGTTTAAAATGCAGTGTGTATTTGTTCGTTTAGGGCAGGAGGTGAAGGAGATCTTGGTTCTGCTTCTTGTGTTTGAATGCTCTAAACTCCTTTGAATGTTTAAATTGGCAAGGTTTAAAAACACGTGCGAATGATAAGCCTTGTCCTGAGCGTCTTTTTCAGCCAGTCCGTTTGAGATCGCCTCACAGATATCAGAGATCGTGCAGCGAACACAGACGCTTTTATTAGCTAGTAAAATCGCTTTGACAGGCTACTGACTCGCTGCATATTTCTCTGTAATGTAACTCAGTCTGCTTGCTAGACGCAGGTTCATACACGTACAACTTTAATCTCTCTCGCTAATTCAAATAAATGATAACTAGTTCGATCTTACCGCAGTACATGTCTGTGCCTGATTTAAAGTAGACCGAACGAGCCCAAAAATGACCATAATTTGAAAGGAGGACGAATGATCTTCTTATACGCACAGATTTGATCGTCTCTGACGTGGAATAAATGCTTTGCGTCACGTCAACATCTGAGCGGTTATTACACGCTTATTACGCTGTTCTTGCAGCTCGCTGCTCTAAATTACGATGATTGGGGATACTTTACATGTTAATGATGTTAATTAGAGTCAACATTTTATAAATGATGTTCATAAACTTTAACACTTTGTAAGTTTTTTCTTTCGTCTTGTGAACTTGCGAGTCTTGATAAATCTGTTTCTTTACATGCAACGTTATTTGTTTATGATCATGACATTTTTTGATGTTCAGGCGCCAAATGTAACTGTGCCACTCGGGTGGGGGTCAGACGATCTCGTGTGTGTAGCGCTGTACTTGCCCTGCTGGTGAAGCTGATGTGGTAGGTGTCGTACTGCACAGCAGGTGGAGTCCAGAACACAGTGACAGATGAATCGGTGATGTCCCTGGTGTTGAGACGCGAGACACCCGCCAGAGCTGGACAGAAGACCAAACTGATTCAGACCCACCTGTTTCTACTTGAAACAATAAGTGCAGTGCAGTATGTCTGCTGTATTCACGACATATAATGCTGGATTGTTACCATATGTGTAAATTATTTAAACACCTTCAAATGGAATATTTAAAATGTCTGTGTCTGTAAAGCTGTTATACCATCTGCTCCTTCCCAGTGGAAAGTAGACATACTAGACAGAAGTAGACAGAAACGGTAAAAACGGATGGATTTGTCACTTCCCAGAACTAGGTTCCAAAATAAGGCTCATGAAAGACTAAAACATATTTTTGAGATGCCATCATAGTGTTAAAGAAAGTTAAATAAATAATTGTTACGTTAAATAATTATGAACATACAGTAGCTGCAAGCAGCAATTATCTGCGACAAGCACCTTAAGTGAAAAAAAATCTATCAATTGTAATGTAACTTAATTGCTTATCGCTTTTGACCAATATGCAGAGCTGTTATTAAATTGATGTGGTTAATGTTAGGTGACAATAACATACATAAAGTTTGGTGTCAATATCATTCCATCGACATGAAATCAAGAACTTTTAGCCAGCATGGTCTGGAGATTAATTCTATTTAAACGGCTAAAATAATGTTTTTCAAAACATTTCAAAATTGCAGGCAGCAAGTTCAAGTCAAAAAAAGCTGTCTTGAGATACCTTCAAGGCATCACAGTAAGTTCCCTGCTATTAAATCAACACTGCTCTGTGTTCAAATGAGGTTGTTAAAAGTAAGTCTGAAGCAGTGTTAGAGGTATTTAATTAAGTAATGATTGTTTGGTTATTCAAGACAGAATCACTGAGTGACAGAGAAACACAAGAACTACGAGCCAACTTTGACTTCTAGTGAAAGTCTTGGATGAAATCAGCTCAAAAGACCCATCACTAACTTTATTTCTTAACAGCTTTAGATGCTGTTTTATATAGTGATCAGTGTGTCGTTTGGTTTGATAGTTTCACTCTTGGTAGTTTGTGGTCTTCATAACAGTTTTTATGAAAACATAATTTGTGACGAAGAAAACCTTGGCTTTACACCATCAAGAAGAAGTCTAGTCCCATCACTAACCGAAAATGGTTGTTCATTTTGAAGTTAATTTATCCAAATGAACTTCTTGCCACTGATCGGATATTTTAAACTTTAAATTTTAAACACATTGTGGGGGAAAAAATAGACCCACAGATGGTGACAATGGTCACATGCTTCATGCTGCTATGCACCATAGTATAAAGCTCATGGCTCCCAGTATGCATTGTGGCATTAAGCGTATCACATGTTTTAGATCCTGCTCTGAAGAAGAAGTCTAATTAAGTCTCCCCAAATAGAGTTCCTACAACTAGTTTCTGTGGTGTGAACAGACCGAAAAAGTTTAGTGAGCTGATACCATGCTGAGTCTTGAATGTGACTTTTTACACACATTTTATGGTAGTACTCTCTAATATTACATGCATCACTCACCAGTCTCGCAGTTTTCCCCTGTGAACCCAGACTGACACTCGCTACAGTCTGGCCCCGTGAAGCCACGCCGGCACACGCAGCGGCCCCTCACACAGCGGCCCTTGTTACTGCAGTTGTTGGGGCAGGTTTTGGTGGAGCAGTCCTGACCGGTGAAGCCCACATCACAGGCACACTTCCCGTTCACACATCTGCCTTTGTTATTGCAGTCATTGGGACAAGTCTTGACCGAGCAGTCCGGTCCAGTGAAACCGCTGTCACACACACAGCGGCCATCGACGCATCTGCCGCGGTTTCTGCAGTCTCCAGGACAAGATCTGGACGAGCAGTCGGGGCCCGTAAAGCTGCTCTCACACACACACTTGCCGTTTACACACTGTCCACGATTGTTGCAGTTGTCTGGACATGTTCTGACAGAGCAGTCGGGCCCAGAGAAGCCAGGATCGCACACACACTGTCCGTTCAGACATCGGCCCCTGTCATTGCAGTTCCCAGGACAGGACGTCTCAGAGCAGTCCTGACCAGCATACCCTGAGTCGCACACACATTTTCCATTCACACAGCGGCCCCTTTTATTGCAGTTAGCCGGACAGCTCCGTGTTCCACAGTCAGCCCCAGTAAACCCTGCATCACACACACACTGACCGTTCACGCAGCGGCCCCGCTTGTTACAGTTATCCGGACAGCCCCGTGTCCCGCAGTTAGGCCCGGTGAAGCCGGCATCGCACACACACCTGCCGTTCACGCAGCGGCCCCTGTCACTGCAGTCATCTGGACATGTGCTGGAGGAGCAGTCCGGGCCGGTGAAGCCTGGGTCACACACACACTGACCGTTCACACATCGGCCCCTGCTGCTGCAGTCATCAGGGCAGTCGGGCACGCTGCAGTCAGGCCCGCTGAATCCTGGGAAACACACACATTTGCCATCTACACAGCGGCCCTGGTCACTGCAGTCATCCGGGCACTCGTCGGTTGTGGGACGAACGGTAGTACAGACCGAACCTGTGGAGAAATAATCATTCACACAAAGCTAATGCTAAACTTTCTCGTTAGGCTAAAAACTGCTTCTGTTGAAGGCAGTCTGCCAATCAGTTCTTGAGTGAACATATGAATGAATGAAACGCCTTTGTCCATGTTCACTCTGTCTCCAGTCATGATTCTCCACCCACCGTCTCTTTAGCCCCGCCCACCGATTCACGCATGTTGTAGAAATAAATAAGAAGAATGGAAAGAAAATGGAAGAAAGGATTTTCAGACAGATTGGAATTAAAAGATCATCTGTGTGACTATATTGGATTCGACAGTAATGTTGCAACACACAAGTGTGAGTATCTGTGTTTATTACGTGATCTCTATTGCTTTGTTTGGTCAGGTCATTTGATATGTATTTAGTTGCTGTCAATCATACACAACTGTCAGCCAATCAAAGCAGTGGGTGTGTACTTCTGCAATCCTCCACGCCCATCCTTCTAAATTAAGTTGTTTTTTTAATAAATAAAAATCTTGATAACATTATAAGTGGCCCTCAGAGAGCAGTCTCTACATACATATATTGTAGATATTTTTTTTTCTGTCTAACCATAGAAGCGATGGTCATACTGTAGTATGTTGTGTTTACTGCAGTCTTTCACACTGTTCACATATTCCATACATGACTAATAATTATTCACTAAAAGAACACTTTTTACTAGAACACTAGAAAAATATATAGAGGAACAGCTGCCTTGTTCACATAACTATTTTTTATTCTCAGAACAGAATAGAATAGTATATTATTATTATTAGTATGTATCAAAGATACATGCTGAATATAAGCAGGACCGCACACAAAGAACTGAATGCACTGTTTATGGAATTCTGATCGACTGGAACAAATGCTAAAGGATTCAAAAGGGATAAATAGGAGTGTTTTATGAATCCCCAGAGAATTGAATTATTTACAGATATATTTGGAAACCTACTCCGAAGCAAACTGATGATGATCTAGTAGGATCCGGTTTGATTAGAAGTATTTACGTGTACAAGTGTTAGTAGTTTTCTATAAGGTAATTCTTTAGGTATATGGTCAGGATAGAGATTCCAGACATGCTTCAGGATATTTTGGTTCTGGATCTGGACGAGCTTTACCTTTGCTCTGCTGGGAGCTGCAGCATCCTTCTGGACCTCCACATTTCTCCCTCAGATCAGACACCTCCTTCTCCAGTCTCTCGATGCGATCGCGCAGGGCTGAGAAGTCCAGCTCGCACTGACCACAAGCTGACCCTGACCCTGGCACCAGACGGATCCGATGGGTCAAGACCAGAGGAGAATCAGGATCCAAGTCTAGCTCTCTGTCTTTGGCCCCATCTTGTGCACATGTGTCTGAAATAACAAGTTTAATAGGCTGGGGTCTGATGTCTCTGGAGACGCGCTGTGTTCCTGTCTGCAGATGTTGGCTGAAGAGGGCAGGACTTGGCAGAAGCAGAAGCAGGACAGGCACCACTAATGCCATGTTTACAGCGAGGAACACCCCAAAACGGTGAAGGATTCAGTTCGCTAAATGAGAACGCACTTTATTCTCCTCAGATCTGCAGGAAAAACATTTAAAGTCAGTTTTTTCGCAGATCTGGAGTGATGTACAGCGTCGAAGTGTCCCCTTCTCTTTAAGTGTCTATCCCTCCTGTTTCAGACAAATATGAATCAGTTTTTCATGCAGAATAAAATATCATACATTATAGTAAGAGTATGAAAAAGTAAGAGGTATTTTCGAAGCTAATTTAACATGGATGAATGTCAATGAATGAGAGTAACTAGGGTCAGCTACGATTTCACAAAGAGACTCAGATCAATGCAGAGAAATAGAGTTCATTCAAGCCTCTGAAAACACTGCTGAAGTTAGTTCTGTTCAGCAGTGATGTTTTTTGGGCATTACAAACATCAGCTTCAGAAAACAAACAATCAAGCCCTGCCAAAGTAACACATTACGTTCCATAAAAGCATATTCTTAAAAAAAATATTGTAATGCATTCTCAACACTGGCTACAAATAGCACATCTATTATAAAGGAGATTTAAAGGCTCAGCTATATTCCTAACAGAACAAATAAATGAATAAAATAACCATCACAACACAGAGGGATACAGATCTCAGACATATTTATTTCAACATGCACAAATTTTTTGGTTGAGTGTACAGATGTATGGTATGATTTTTAGTGTATCTGAAAAACAGTTTTTAACTTTTCAGTTTGGAAGACAAATGTTTAGATCTCTTTAGTAAATGCTTTACAAGATATAGATAGTCTTCACTTTAGAGGAGCTCACAAACAGACGACTGACTAATAAAACTACCTGACAGCATTTATTAACACGCTGAGCAACTATCATCACGTGTCTAAATAATATGATTTATCAATCCTTTACTTTTGCTTTCTAAATGATCTTATGAACCACTGACAACTTCTAAATAATAGGTTTGAAAATAATAATGTTCATTGTTAAAAAAGTATGAAGATACAATAGATATGCTCAAAAACAAAACATTTATAGTGTGAACTGACCATTTACTAATAATCAACTAATGATTCATAGTGTGCAGTTATTATAAAGTGCTACCGCATAAATCTTTATAAAGTCAATTTAGTAAAAGTAGCTTTTAATCAAGATGAATCTCCATGCTCCATACATCTTAGTTCATACAGTGCCAGGAATCGAACCCATGACCTCGGTGTCGCTAGCATCACATGCTCTTGACTTTGAGCTAATTATAAAATAAAAATATTACATTCAAAACCTTAGAATTAAAATGAAAGAGGTTTAAGTCAAAGTAATTAAAATTGAAATAAAAATAGCTAATAATAAGATCAACTGAAATGTATATACACAAAATCCAGCAAAAGAAAATGACTAAAACTAGTCTGGATGTTTTATGGTTCAGTTTCTGTAAAGCTGCTTCTGAGCAGTATGTATCATGAAATACACATAAAAGTGATTTGATCATTTCAGCCGCTGTAGCCCTCCTGATGATTTTTCCTTCCCATCTCTTCATTAACAAATGCCCTCGTCAGTTCAGCCTGGTCTCGGATCTCTTCTGTGTCCGTCTTTTTCAGAAAGTGCATACTGACAGACAGACGTAATATATTCTACACATTCTGATCATAAAAACCAGAGATGAGAACCGTTTCGGTCCAAACTTCAGAAGGGCAGCACGGTGAACACTTTCTTTCTTTTTCTTTTCTTAAATTAGAGTATAAAGTGAGCATGTTTGTTCAGTGAAGTAGGCTCGCTCTGTTTTTGTTTGCGTGTGAAGCGCTGGTGAAGTCTTACCTGCGGAGCTGCTGATGCTGGGTTCTCTGCTCCGAACGCTCTTGATTGACCGGGAAGAAAGAGCGAGGGGGCAGAAGAGAGACAGAGAGAGGGAGGAGAGCAGTAAAATTTCCTCATTCTTGAAGAATTTTCCCTCTCTCTCTCTCTCTGTCTCCTCACTTCCCCCTCAGCTTCTCTCTGATGTAATTCTATGTGCTTTACAGGTCCCCGCTGGGAGGAGCGTTTCGATGGAAAACATCTGATTTTTTAGATATTTTGAATGACCAGCTTGAATGTTTTATGTCCTTGAACTCATCTCTGGATATTTTCTTTTTTAAAAGTGATTTGCACATTTAATTTAGCAAGCATCTTCACTGAGGCGCAGATGAACACACGTTCCTGATTACGTCTCAGGACAGAAACATCTTTCAATATTTAGGTGTTCTTCTTAAATCACAGCTGTGTGAACAAGCAACAAACGCCAAATAAATAAATAATAATCTGCCTCAAAAAGCCGATGCACTGCATCAGAATGCCAATCCTGCCAAATCATAACTTTAGTGAAGCATTTAAAAAAATTTATTGAAATCACACGAGGGGTTTTCAATCACTGTGCTTGTACCAAACATTTAAGTTACACTTTATTTTGACAGTTCCCTTTAGACATTCTACTAACTTTCTGTTCTTCACACAGTTTCTTTCCTGGAGAGACAGGCGTCATTAGTGGTGTACCCAGACTCCGTCCCACAGAAACTCATCAGCAACAACACTGGGTTCCACCTACAGACAGACAGAAAAGGTCAGTTTTCAATGGTGTCCTTGAGATCTCCAAGGGCCGGAGGTGCAGCTGATCTTCTGCACAGTGCTTGTACCATGACTGTAAACCGTCACACTCTCATATGTTGTACCTGCACGGGACAGAAATGATCTCAAACCAACCTGACTTCTTTATCAAAGATCTGCATGCTGCAGTAAACATGTCTTTCATGATGTGTGCTCGAGACCACCTTTTTTTCTGCAGATTTGCAGTATTCTGGAGCAGTTAACTCTCTGTAGACTTGAGAAGCGTCCTGGAATAGTTTGCGTGGAAACAGAGCTAGGTGTCGCTGATGTTTTACAGTTTCAGCTCTGACCGTTTTTTCAATTAATACATCATCATCATCACGCAGATGGTGTCTACCAAACATTTCGTCAAGCTGCCTCATTAGCACAGCTTTAACTAGCCATTGATGCCCTGCTCCTCGTGATCCGTGCAGACCAGCAAACCCTGGAGAAGGTCAGATGAGGAGGTGGAGTATTTCACAGAGAGCCAGTGCTCTGATGACTGTTCCTTCTGTGAGAGCACGTCACAAACTGATGCTCAAAATGCATTTGCAGCTTTCATCATTTGAATGATTTTATGAATTTCTGCTAGAATGTTTGCACTGGATTGTGGGGGATCTACTACAAAGATTTATTTACAGAGCCGGTTTGAGAAAATCCCCCTTATAGTGTGATAGCAGACTCGACTGCATGACTACATTTGTTTTGATATTATCCAACAACTAAACACTGCCAGCAGCTCATAATTATTTCAAATGAACAAAAATACCTCATGTTCTTGGTGACGCCAGTAAAAATATATAGTTTGTTTTCATTTTCCACACACATTATTGCTGACATTTGAACTTTTGGCATGAATATAAGCGGTCAAGCCTTCATCATAGTTCAGGTGTAATGTGTTCTAATCTGTCTGGCTCTAATGGATATAACCCCCAAACAAAGATGCATAATAAAAAAGAGAGGCAACAACCACAGTGTGTTTGGACACAGAAGAAACAAAACACAAATATATGAAAAATCTTAAACATTTCTGCGAAAGCAACCCAAATTCCCCTCACCATGCTTAGGATTTCGTCACTGAACTTCAGTCGCTACAGCATACCCACTATCAGTCCCTGAGACTCATGAACTTCAGGCTTCATTTGCCCTTTCATGTTCTCTGTACAGAATAAACATAGTGGACTCTTCAATTGCCCAGACCTCAATTCAGTTACAGTCAAGCACAAATACCCTGCCAATCAAAAAAGGGAGGTCCTTTTACACCATTAGAGGGCATTGAAAATATCAGGGTCTTATAAATACTTCGAGGTCCTTCATAAATTAAAACTTCTACTAAAAACCCTACTAAAAAAAGGCACACAGCACATTCAGCATATGAAACCTGTACTCACCTGGTCACAAGACAATCATTTGTACAGTAAAGGGTTACTCCAGCCCAAAATGAAGATTTTGTCATTAATCACTTACTACTAGTCATTCCAAAGTCGTAACAGCTTTGTTCATGCAACATTGTTGTTTGGCATCACTGTATTTGGAGAATATCCATTGCACGTGAACTGCATCTGCATTTCTGTGCCAGCTGTGACACAAGGATACACTTTCTATGTGTATTTATACTTTGATTTGAATGAAAACAGTGCAATGCATTCATAATTTGCATTCAACAAATGCTCTCCAAAATGGTACTGGAAAATTAAATTTTTTGGGGTTTGAAATGACATGGGGATAAGTGATTAATGACAAAATGTTCAATTTGGTGTGGAGTAACCCTTTAAGGCCACCACTTCACTAGGATACAGCTTCATCCATCATTGAGTAAAGATGGATCTGTCAGAAAACATGGCAGAAAGACGATGGTCACAACCATCAAAGAATTACAAAGGTACCTGGGCTTTGCAAACATTTACAGATCTGTAGAAAATATAGCAGATGGATATAATTGGCAAAGAGCCTGTTAGACTTTTCCTGACTGGAACACAAGCTGTTCACAAAGGCATGGCATACCAGCCACAATCTATCCACATGCTCTCTGTTCCACAAAAAATTACCCCTGAAGAGCAGAACTGTGATGTGGGCAACAAGAAGGTTCTCTCCATCAGTGTGGTGTTAGAGGAGTGGAGACCGGCTGGAGGGGGCAGTTCACTCATTCCAGGTCATAAAGAATAGCAATTTGGACTATATTAGAAGTACTAGACATCTAAACCCTTGGCAAGCACAATGGTCATTATTCTTTACGAGATTTCAGTTCATAGTCAATTATTGACTTGGCAGTAAGAACAGCAAAGCTGATGCCCTCTCCAGGAAATATATCCCTTCACCCACCAAGACTGAATCAAACCATCATCATTACAACACCCACACAACACAAAATCATGGAGCGTGAACAACAAAAACAGATCCAGCCCCAGCAGCATGCCCTCCAACTTGATTGGACACCTCCCAGTTGTTTTTATATATTCTGGTTATAATAGACAGTTTTTCAAGTCATTTGATCTAATTTATAATATAGTTTTGAAATAACAACAACAACAAAATTATAATCATTTCCAAGTCATAACATCTGGCTGCCCTCAAAGTTCTATCTCTACAGTCATGAAAACTGCTGATGCCTTGTTTCATCACAGTTTACAAGATACCAGAGGACATTGTGTCAGACAGGGTTCACCAGCCATCACAGCTACCCAGCAAGAAACACAGCCCCATTTATTGTTCAGAGACAAATGAATCCACCCCAAATGACCAAACACTTCTCAGGACAAGAACACCAGGAGATGTTCTCAAAGCATCAGGGTGTCTGCATTCCTAATCAGCCTCTTCTGTACACAAATTAACCCTGTCACCATGAAGGTGTTCTTCACAGTGATGCCATAGAAGAACCATTTTTGGTTGCACAAAGATTATTTAAAAACCATCTCTTTCCTATCTTTTTATAACCTGAAGAACCTTATTTTGTTAAAGGTTCTTCGGATGTTAAAGGTTCATTGCATTCACATCATGCATCACGAAACACCTTTATTATTGTTCATGCACATGCAAAAATAAACCACTGAAAGGAAACATATTTATTTTAATAGGTGACATATTTGATTTGAATCTAATTAAACATTCTGATTTAGTCAGTGGACAGGAAATGGGCATGGCAATGTTTGAGAATGAGCTCAGGCATTTGACCACATGATCATCCTCACTATGACCATAATCTGGTCAAAAGTCTTTCAACTACCTCTGAACGCTCAAAAAGTCTTAGACACCTGTATAAACAAAAAAAAAACACATTTTAATGCCATGTCTAAATACCCTTTATTTTACAGTACATGTACTTACAGTGTACTTATCAAAGAAAGTACTGCTAATTTAAGATAACTACATTTGATATGGTCAGATTCAATACGCAGTTATTACCTAGTTATTGTAATTACTAAAATAAGTACATAATGGGTACATGAAGAACCGAAAAATAAAGGTCTTCCGGCATCACTCCATTCCTTCTACAGATTCTTCTTGTTTTTAGGTTTTGCCCATTTTACTGTCCATGTTTGTGCCTGTGGTTTTGGATTTGTTCCTTAAACTCTTTTTCAAATTGGATTTTAACCTTTGAGTTGATCACGACAATTCTATGTCATACACGTTTACTAACTCGGTTAAAATTCTGAAAATAAAATTGGAATTTAAAAGGCTATCCGAGTTTGTGCACAACCCTGTACGACCCTTGTTTTTTTCTGAGAGGACTAAACAAAGTAATTGAAAGGTGGGAAAGGACACAACCTGTTCTGTTTATCCAATGAACAGAGGCTGCCGTAAAGCAGTTACATTAAATGAAAGTTTGTAGGGAAAATTCTGCTCTGTCCATTTCAAAGCACAGACTGGAAGAACATCAAGAAACAATTGAGATGGCTGGCTATCACTCCTCAGGGAGACAGAGAGAGAGAGAGAGAGATATAAAGAGAGATCAGCAGAAAGACAGAAAGAGAGAGAACAGAGATGAAGTGTACAAAGGCAGACAGACAGACTTTACAAGACAAGGGATGATTTTTCTTCTTTACTGTTTCTTTTGCACACATATGGTGGCGCTCATCTCATAAAGCAGTGGAAGACGGAAGGCCTGGACTGAAAAGAAAAACATGACCTCTGAATGGAGAAGAGAGTGGATGTTCTCATATCAGTCCATGTCTCAATGCTAACAACAAAAGCTACTGAACAACTTATCCTGGATCGTTTAGTGTGTCAATCACTGGTTCAATCCTTTCATTTAAAAACATATCAATAAGCCATGACAGCTCTTTTAAAACATGTGGATACACTTTCTTTTAAGGTGATGTTGTTACAGTGTAATTAAATATTAGGGGTAGGGGTTGGTTGCATGTAAATATTAGTCATCTATACCGGCTTCCTAAGTCTGATGCTTCATTTCAGTAACAGCAAAAGCTTCTACAATTACTCAGAGCATTCAAAAAAATTGCACTGTATAAATGAAACTAAAACGTTCATCATATAATGTGATTCAGTAGATGGACAGTACTACATTGGAACCAAGGGAAGCAGATATGGTTTTCTGAAAATAAAAGTGGTTGCATGAGGCTTATTCTCTCTCTTCAGTGTGTCTGGAAATGCTGCTGTACGGTCATATATGAGCACAGACAAATATCAGAACCTATAAGGCTACCATTGTGTCTGAGAAGTGCGTCAAAGCTGACCATTCAGGAAAATAACACCCAGCCAGAAAAATCCCAGCTACGCTGAGCGAGGGAGTGAGAGAATGGACCTCACAAGTGTGACGTTTATCATACTTTGGGCTCTTTGTATGGAGGTGACGTTAAATATGGAAGTGGATAATGACAATAAAGTGAAATTGTCATTGGAAAATAAACCCTGGTGGAGTGATCAGAAGCTGACTGTATATTCTATCAAGTTCATAACATGTGTATTACCAAAAATACATGGACAACATTGATTTGAGTGTCACCACTTTATGATTTTGGGACAACAAAATCATTATGTTAAAAAATTCAACGTAATATTAATATTTTTGTTTTCCCTTTTTGTTTATTACAGTGCGGAGAGAAAAAAATGCGGTCGATTGTGCATTGTTTTGGTGAAAAGCTCATTTGTAATTAACTGTATTTAGAATGTCCTGTTTTGAAAGGAATATGAATAAAAAACTTTGCTTTTATCCACGAGGCAGAAACAAAAACCCAAGTCAGCACAGTTCTGAAAAACAATGAAAGGCATGGTGTGACGTATTCTCTGCGCTGGATCTCTCACAGCCCTCCACGATGGATCGGCTCAGTTGTGTTTTGCTCTGTGTTGTGTGTTTAACCTCTCTCTGATGCGGGTGTCTCTGTCTCAGATTAGCGATGCATATTTGACTGTAGCAGCTGTAAAACCCATCACTGCTCGACATCTGGCCCTGGAGGGAAACCCTTTTATAGGGGACACATGACTGCACACCGAGGCCGAGCCGTCGCAGCGAAACACAGCTGTCAGGTTAACCGCTTCCAGGTGAGAGTGTTTCTCTGTGCTTCCGTCTGAAACCCACTCACGCTGACCACAGCTCTGCAGCCCGATTCAGCTCACTGAAGAGAATATGCACAGAACAATGTTCCAGTTATAATCGCCATAAAACGATGGTTATCCCTGTTGAATTTTACAGCATCTGACTCATGTCCACCATCACAGGCCACCAAAAATCACAGAGTTCACAGAAATCTCCATTTCAGTCTTATGGGAGGCTCTAAAAACACTGTTGCTTATCTGACCTAGCAACAGTAACACGCATTATAAACAATATCTCAGTGTCACTGCATTAAATTAGATACACAGGAAATTGTTTAACAAGTAAAAAAGAAAAACATTTTTAAGAATGGAATTAGAGTAGAAATGGCAAGAGTTAGATGGTCAAATAAAGATGGAGGAGATGTGTTTTTAGGTGATTCTTGAAGCTGGCTCGGCTGTCACCCTGGACTACATTTCCCAATCATTCAGACACACACTATTACATCCACACAGATCATTCTCAAACTGCAGAGTATTGGATACTGTTTATCTCTGTGTTAGCTGATAGCTGACCAGAACTACCCAGATTGGGTAAAGGACTGTGTGTATGTCAAGTTCTGGTGATCTGCACATCTAGGCGTTCTGGTCTCTGATGAAGGTCATTTCTTGGTGCTGATCCACCCGAACAGAGTTAGGGAGGTAGTTCCAGAGTTTAGGTGCTAAATAGGAAAAGGATCTGGCGCCTGCAGTTGATTTTGATATTCTGGGTATTACCAACAGCCAGAGTTTTGAGAACGCAGCGAACGTGAAGGACTATAATGTGATAAGAAACCATTCAAGGCTTTATAGGTAATTAATACGGCTAATATGAACCAGGCTAATATGATCATACTTCCTAGTTCTAGTAAGGACTGTGTAGCTGCTGTGTTTTGGACTAGCTGATGTTTGGTTCCCACTTTATAGTAGGCGGCCTTCACTACTATGTACTTACATTTTAATTAATAATTTGGTACAGTGCACTTATTGTGTTCATACATGTTTTTGCACTGTACTTATATTTTTAAAAATGCTGAATGTATTTTTAAAAATATAAACCTGCAATTACATCTGTAATACATTTTTGTACTTACTATTATAATTACACTATTGACCCATCCATTACACCTTAATTCTTAAACCTACCCATACCATCAAAGCTGTCCTTAACCTTACCCGTATCCCACCTCAGTAGCAGCAAAAGTGTTTTGCAATACAGTATAAACAAAATAAGTACATTGTACTTATTTTTTGGTGCTAGTACATAGTAGTTAATTGTCATGTCCTAATGACAATGAAGAATTAATAATGTTCAAAATAGGATCTATGACTTCTGGAAGCAAATCTTTTAATAGTTTAGATGGAACAGGGTCTAACATACATGTTGCTGGTTTAGATGATTTAACAAGTTTGTACAAGTCTTCTTCTCCTATAATAGAGAAAGAGTGATAGAGAACAATTCTTTAGGGGATCTATAGTCAATCTTAGAAGTAAAGAAATTCATGAAGTCATTTCTGCTATACTCTTGGGAAATGTCAGCACCTGTTAATGCTTTATTTTTTTTATGTATTCACTGTATTGAATAAATACCGGGGGTTGTGTTTGTTTTCTTCTAAAAGACAAAAAAAGAATCAGATCTAGCAGTTTTTAATGATTTTCTGTACAATAGGTTACTTCTAGTTTAGTTTTTCTCCAGCTGTACTCCATGTTCTGGGCTGCTCTGAGCAACTGTAAAAAAAGACTGCCAGTCTCTTCCAGAGATATTCCGTTAAATTAGAAACAATTACCATTTTACAAAAGAACAAGCAAAAACTGTCAAAATAATAATAATAACTTGTTTTAACAGAAATTCTGTCAAATCATATAGAAAAACAACCACCTCTTAATCGCTGTAAATTTAATGAGTTCCTTTACAAAACTGATCTGCAATTTACTTTCAAAGTATAGTTTTCCCTTGTACAATAACATAAGAAATAATGTATAAAAATGCAGTAAGCATATATTTTTAAAAAAGTATGCATATTTAAAGGATTTATCTTTTTTTTACAGAAAGCATCTCATAACTTCACATCCAATCTCTGTAAATTAAAAGCTATTTAGTAGTTATTGTTGCCTACCTAGAATATTTTTTTTAAAAATACAGATGTTATTAACTACAATAACCAAGAAATGTTGTGTAAAAATTCGGTGAATTTGTAATACACAGACAAATGTCTGTAGACACATTTTAATCATTCATTTTCCAGTAATGTTACAGTTAAAATGTTTGGACGGTAGAGAAATGTGCATAGTACTTTTCAGCATAGCAACATTTGCAACCAATTTCTGTAAAAAACAAAGAAACGAACCAACAATGTATTCCCACCTGCACATTCATAGTATTAGTCATTGTACAGCATTACATGTTAAGTTAAATGAACAATTAAATTATATACATTCAGTACATAAAAGAACGTGCCAAAATTCATACATTTAAATGACAATTTCTATATACATTTAGTCCTAGTTATTCTAACATAGTGAACAAAGGTAACTATGTAGGTAAACAAAACTAAAAATGACTTGGAAACAGATTTTAGCACGTTTTTGCATATGGATTGGCACACTTCCTCTGTAACTGATTGAGTCGAGCAGATCATTTCACCAGGAGGGAACATTCAGTTTAAAAGTCTGTGAAAGTGATTTTGTGCTTCTTTGGGGTGAACTATAAAGTGACGTTCACTTGCAGAACACTATCTAAAGAGGCACGCAAGTCTGGAATAATGACTTTAGGTGAAGGGTACAGAGCTAGAGGTGGTTTTAAACATTAATGCCTTGAATTTTATACATGCAGCTATTGGTAGCAAATTAATAAAAGTGTGATAAGCATTCTTTTTGGCGTGTTAAAGATTAAACTGTCATGTTCTGGATTCATTGTAAATGTTTGATAGAACTGGATGGAAGACCTGCCAAGAAAACATTGCTATAGTCCAGCCTGGACAGAACAAGAGCTTGAACAAGGAGGTGTGAAGCATGTTCTGAAAGAAAGGGCCTGGTCTGCAGGACCGAGTAGTTTCAGCAATGTGGTCTGAAAAAGTCAGCTGATTTAATCACAACTTCAATGTTTTTGAAGAAGGTACTGTTGAACATCTTAACTGGATGGTGAAATTGTGATGAAACTATGGGTTTGCTGGAACCACAAGAAGTTCTTGGAAAGGTTGAGTTGAAGTTGAAGGTCCTTCATTCAGAAAGAAATGTCTGTAGTTATGGTCAGATCATCAGGATGGAATAAGAGGAAGTGGCTTATACAAACCTGTCTGGAAGCTGTGGGGAAAGGATGAGTTGATGATGTGAGAGTGTAGGAGAAATGACTGAAAGGAGATGAGATGGAAAAGGATAGGTCAGTAAGAATGAAAATTTAAAGTGCAAACTTTCATCTTAATTCAAGGGGTTGATCAAAAATATAACAAAATGCTTAGGGATTACAACCGTTTTTATGCACATTCCCTCCATTTTCAGGGGTTCAAATATAACCGGACAAATTAATACAATCATAAAAACAAAGTTCATTTTTAATTTTTGGGTTTAAAGGGTTACTCCACCTCCACCTCAAACTCCTGATTGCTTTTGCTGTGTGTTTTGACATTTTGATATAATTTTTACAATTGCAATTGTACCATTGTTATACTATTACAACAACTAATAATAATTATTGTATAAATTAAGAATTACTAAGTATGAAATACATGTAATTCATACTTAGTATTGTATAACTATATAAGCATTATTTTTTTGGCCAGTAAAAATGCAGAAATATTGTTGACTTTATTTTGCAGGCCTGTTTTCATTGGCCTAGTGAGCACGTCAGATCTGGGATCAGTTTTCCGTCTGTGGTGAAGCAGAGATCAAGGTTTGGGTTAAAAGGCCTGCTCGTGGATCAGTGTTTGAGAGCCCTTTGAGAGCATTAGGGTCTAACCCATAATGTGTTCTGAAGTTCACGTTAACGAGCAGCAGAGGAAGAGAGCGTATCGTTTCCCTACACAACCACACAAACAAACACTGGCATAAGAGTGAAAACCCATGGCTTCAGCAGTACATCTGATGGCTGCATGGCTGTACAGAAAGAGCTGCTCTACCAGCCACACCAACTCCAGCAGCAACCAGTCTGGAAACCAGTTTGGTCCACACACAGATAACTGGATTCTAATATCGAATGGCTGAAAAAGCAAGACAGTTTGAAAAGATTCTGCTGGGAGAACATCTAGCATCTAATTTAGTTAGTTGACATCAGGTCTGGAACATGATCAGCTTTAAAAGGGATGTCTTGGAGAGACTCTCAGCCTCTCACAAGTAATGATGGGCAGAGGCTCTCCAGTCTGTGAAAGAGTGTGTAAAAAGACGTCAAACTGCAAATCAGAACTAATTTTGTGCTTAACGCACTTTAATTGTGCAGAAGTCTGACTAAAAATATACTGAAGTGTATTTCACTCCCTGAAGAAGGCATGTGCTGAAGAGCTTTTTATATTTCTTGATAATGATTTTTAATCTACAAGTGTGCCATGGTTGTTCTGAAGTTTTCTTCATTGAGCAGCCTACTAATACTCTATTAAATAAAGTTGGCAAATGGAAGGGAGAAGAAAAACACGAGTGTTTTATCTGGTCCTGCCAGGGTTACATGTGCTGCCATCACCTTCAGGAGGACATGACCGCCGACAGAGGAGACCATATATCAGTGGAAGCAGTCAGAAAGGCCAGGTCTTTTAAAACCTCAGATGTGAGAGCAATGGTGCTTCGCACACGTTTGTATTTGTGGTTTTTGGGGACTCTTCATAGATGTAATGTTTTTATACTGTGCAGACTGTATGTGTTATTGTTCTACACCTAAACCTACCCCTTTTTGCACTTTCTGCAGTTTTATAAAAAAAACACCATTTAGTAAGTCTTTTGAGTTATGGGAATATCAGCAGTGTCCTCATAAACCACAAAAACCAGCACACACACACACACAGAGCTCACAATGACATCACTGAAGCACTTCACCGCCGATAATGATGATGATAAACTCTACGAGTTTCCATTAACGTGTTTCCCACACGCGTGATTAGAGGCCTCCTGGGTTTAATAGCAGAATGAGCTGCTCGTTTGTGGTTTTTAATCAGGACATGATTAGACTGCTGATGGCCATTCAGCTCTCTCAGTTATCTCACAAAACCATAATCCACTCGTTTGGCTTTATATACTTCAGAATGGGAATAAACCTGGCCGAAAAGTGTGTTTAAAACACTGAGCTGCAGTGTTTCCACGGGCTGAGAGCACATGTGGAGATGTTTAGTGTCCGTTTTAACGGGCTTCTGTCTCGAATCGCTCTAATTGAAGAGGAAGAGCGTGAGGGAGGCAGTCGTTAACAGATATTACAGCTCAAACTGCACACACACACACACACACACACACACTCTTAGACATGCTGCATGCAATCACTTCCTTCATCTGTAAACACACACACACAGGAACCGACCCATACACACTCCACGCATGCATTCCCTGCAGTAAATCACACACGTGCACACAGCACACACTACATGAATTACACACACACTCTTCCACACGTGTAAATGACTCACATGGGTGCACTTTTAACACACCTACACGCGTGTGCCAGCTCAACATAACCCCCGAGAAAACATCTTGTGCGTGCGGGTGTTCGGCAGAAATGCCTGTCAGCATTTGTCAGTACATATTTTAGCATGGTTTATGTAATAATAGAAGTAATTAGGAAATTACGTATGGAGATGTATTGAAGTCCTACTGAAGCGCCAAAAACTAATTCAAAGTACATTTTTTATTGCAATTAGCATGCAGTTAAGCACTCTGTAACACTACATGCAGTTTGCACTGATGTATATTATTTTAAAGCATATTATTTCTGCAATAAGTAAACTTACAGTATGCTAAAACTCACTATGTATGTGCGGGACATGTTGTTTGTTGCTCAGATCATTGTATCAGTGTACATACGTTGTTCATGTATGTGATACTCCAATGGCACACTACCCCTGCTGCCGAGGAGACAGATTGCTGAATAAAGTCATTATTTTTGTTTTCTTTGAGCACAAAAACTATTCTCGTAGGATGGACGGATGATTTTAACAATCTCCTCTCTACGTTTCTGGATCTTGATCACGTTAGGTTCCTCGCTGCCTGTGGAGGATCAGACAGCTCTAAGAATTCATCAACAATATCTTCATTTGTGTTCTGAAGATGAACGGAGTTATGAGTTTGGAACGACATGAGGGTGAGAAATTAATGACACAGTTTTCATTCTAGAGTGAATGTAATTATTTAAGAGAAGCAAACTCCTTTTGCCCTTTCTCACCAATGGCCATGACACACACACACACACACACACACACACACTGCTTGCGGTTCTCTCAGCACGTGTTTAGCATCAGCTAATGAAAGCAGTATGCTAGTGTGGCTGAACGGAGCCAGGAAATCAGTCACACCTGAACAGATCCTCACAATCTACAAACCAAGCTCTGTTTCTGTCTCACAACGGTAAGCTCTTAAATTACGATCAGTAAATATTCGTGTTTATTGGGAGTGCTGTGGAGGTATGAAGCACAGCTCAGGCTAAATTAACTTAACCCGAGCAGCTGTTTAAAACCGATTTGTGCTAGAGCATCAGGTGTGCAGACACTATACACACACACAGGTCAGGAGCACAGACTCTCAAGCATAAAAATCTCGTCACTCCAAACCCATACCACTTGCACTCAGCTTCCACACACACACACACACACACACGCGCGCAGCTGTGTTTTTAATAAGACTGTGCCGTTCTAGGTGGTTGATTTTATTAGCGCCTCTAGTTTCAAGCTCTTTATAAACACCAAGTCTCTCACACATTGGACTCCTTCTGCTCTTATAAAACACCTCAGCACATTAACAGCCCCAGCATCCAGAAGACCACGGTCCAAGACAAGTACAAGATCCTGGATCTACACTCTAATCAACCAATCAGATTTGAGGGATAAGGTTTCAGGAAATATCTGTTTTAGGTATTTCCACACTCCTGTTAATCCTCTATCATTTCCCACTGATTTTAGAACACACTTTGGATAGGGTCTATATTCTTGGACAGTAATGTTGATCTAGGATCACGTCTAGGTAAAATCACGGCGACCGGTCCAAGACGTCTCCTTCCCTCTCTATGGAATCAGAGTAATGGGATCTTCACAGACCAGTCGTGACATCAGCCCTCATCTCAGGAAATGATGTCATCAGGCTTTTAATCTGCCACAAGTCATCAGCTCAGAGTCTGCTGAGCTCCGTCTCAAATAACAAGCTAGTTCATATACCTTTATTATCCGTTCATTTACTCCAAGTGTCTGCCGAAGGTCAGCTCACAGAGAGTGCCGTGTTTCAGACGTGGTCACTACATTCACTCACGAAAGGACTGGTAACTAAAGGTCAAAGGTTCGAATCCTGCAAGCAAGCCTCCTATCAGCATCCAGGCACTACCAGAGGAACTGTGCCTGTAAGAAAAAGGGTAATGGAAATGGTTTTGGGGCAAAGCACATGCTTGATGGATATTCTCTTACGATATATATTAAGTTTAAAATGAATTCATTGAAAATGAGTCTAACAGGTGGAGTTTTCCAGTTGCAAACTGTGCCAGAGTTATTACACAAGCAGTGCAGCTCCTGGAGCACTTCATACGTCACAATCACTCATTTCATATGAAGTATACTTCTACAGTAGCAGATATTATATTTCTAAATGTGATGTTTGATACTTCCACACACCTCTCTCTCTCACACACACACACACTTCAGGACTGCTGGGCTTCTACTCAAACCCAGCTAGTGTCTAAAATATAAAACACTTACCTAGTCTCTAGCGCCCTCTTGCTTCAGGAGATCTGCTTATTTGTTTTAAAAAAAACCCACTAAACTAATCATGAATAATTTTAACATAGATATACAGTATTTATCAAATTTATTTTCTCCTCTACAAATGAAAACAGTAGTTCAAAATTCTCGTACAGACAGGAAGAGAAAATGAGACAAGAGTTTTCCTGATGAAAGCTCATTTAAATAAAGTAAAAAAAGCAGGTTTACATTTTCACACAACATCCCTCCATCACAGAAAACAGAAGCGTGCTGGAGCAGGTCATCATGGGACAGATTCAGACACAAATCATCATCATCATCATATACGGACTGAACAGAAGTCGACACAAAAACGTATCTTCAAGGAGAAGAGACCACTTCTGTCAGTCTCTGAGACGGTCCTGAACCGAATAAGAACTCGTTCACCGATCCAAACCGTCCTGGATGGAATAAATTATTTACAGCAGTCCCTGGGGTTAAGTGAAGCATGCGTGGAGATGGGAGCCGGTTCAGACAGTGACTCCACATCTGTGAACAGAAACATTAACAACAACCTAAAACCTCTGCCATCAGCTTCAGTGTCCGAGAAAAGCCCAGCAGACCTACAGAGCACTGTATATACATGCAGAAACGTGACTGTGATGGACGAGAACACATACAAAATCATTCATTGTAATCAAATGAACGTTTATCTCACATACATCCAATAGAAGAACATCGCTTTTAAATAATCTCAATAAAAATCTGTAAAAAAAAAAAAAAAAAAAAAAAAAAGTCATAAAAAAAAAAAGAAAAGAAAGAAACACAACGGCTGTATAAAGAGAGCGGAAGAGAGGACCGCCTCAGTCCGAGCCGCTCTGGCTGATCAAGTACCCTGAGCTCCGGCGTCTCTGCAGCGGCTGGGCCCGGCTGCGCAGCGAGCTCTGGTTACCGTGGTGATGGTGAGGGGGCGGGACCGGGGGCGGGTCTCGGAGCGAGGGCGGAACCACAGAGGACTTGATCGGAATGATCCGGGTGTCCATCACCTCACAGTCAACCTGCATCATCATCTCATAGCCGGCCTGAGACGCAGTTATACACCGAGTCTACACACACAGAGAGAGAGAGAGAGAGAGAGAGAGAGAGAGAGAGAGAGAGAGAGAGAGACAGAGAGAGAGAGAGAGAGAGACAGAGAGAGACAGAGAGAGAGACAGAGAGAGAGAGAGAGAGAGAGAGAGAGAGAGAGAGAGAGAGAGAGAGAGAGAGAGAGAGAGAGAGAGAGAGAGAGAGAGAGAGAGAGAGAGAGAGAGAGAGAGAGAGAGAGAGAGAGAGAGAGAGAGAGAGAGAGACAGAGAGAGAGAGAGAGAGAGAGAGAGAGAGAGAGAGAGAGAGAGAGAGAGAGAGAGAGAGAGAGAGAGAGAGAGAGAGAGAGAGAGAGAGAGACAGAGAGAGAGAGAGAGAGAGAGAGAGAGAGACAGAGAGAGAGAGAGAGAGAGAGAGAGAGAGAGAGAGAGAGAGAGAGAGACAGAGAGAGAGAGAGAGAGAGAGAGAGAGAGAGAGAGAGAGAGAGACAGAGAGAGAGAGAGAGAGACAGAGAGAGAGAGACAGAGACAGAGAGAGAGAGAGACAGAGACAGAGAGAGAGAGAGAGAGAGAGAGAGAGAGAGAGAGAGAGAGAGAGAGAGAGAGAGAGAGAGAGAGAGAGAGAGAGAGAGAGAGAGAGAGAGAGAGACACACCATTTAGCCATTTTTTGTAGAGTATTAAATACAGAAACAACGTATGCAACACATGCAGGTAAATATACTGTTTACATTCATTTTGTTCACATGTGTGATCCTCTCTGGCACTACAGGGTGACAGAAAAGACTAATTGTTGAATAAATGTGCCATTTTTGTTTCTTACACGTGGAATATTTTTATACAGATATTTTACAGATCTCCTTGCCATGTTTCTGAGCCTTAGGATCCAGAGAGCTCTGACACAGTTTTTATTTTTGGGTGAACTAGCTCTTTGAAACAAAGCACTTTCTGCCCAGAGGTTCAACTGATATTTCCCTGGCAACCGTGCACACGTGGTTTTCCTGCATTGTAAAAGACACCAGGAAACATAGTCTTTCAGAGCCTCCTGAGGTCATGCAGGCCTGGGCCACAAACTAATGCTTTCATTTTAATACCTGGCCTGTTTGTGTGCTCTGTGTGTGTGTGTGTGTGTGTGTGTGTGATGCATCCGCCTGTAGACACACATTACTAACATGGCCTTTAAATAACAGAATCATTTAAAGAATGTGGGGCAGGAAGTGGAAGCTGAAAACACTTGTGTCAGTAAGATAGTAAGTATTTCACCACTGTTGCCAACTCTCTCACGAGACAAATAAAGCACCTGCAGCTTCAAAAACAAGCCCAAGATTTTATTTATAAATTATTTTCAATTATTATCAATCATAAATGAGCCTTGCAACATATACGAAAAACTTTTTTTTTTTTTTTTAAAAAAAAAAACCCAACCGAACGCTATTTTAAAATTCAGCTGTGAACAGAATAGGATTGGAGAGATGGAAAAGAAGAGACACAGAGAGCTGTAACACAGCTATTTGAACTAAATGTGTTTACTCTTAGTATTATGATAGGACTGCTTTTTTCATTTTAAATCATACATAACCTCCCAATCTTCAGCGTCTACTTCTGTTATTGCTTGAATTACAGCGTCACGCACCTTCTATTTGAATGTGGTTTTTCTCCAATGAGGGGCGTATTTGACAAATAAACTACGATATATTATTGCACTGGTTGTCTACCAACTGCAAGCAGACAGAATATCAATCAATCAATGCACTGAAGAATAAAGAAACAAGGTTGCTTGTCACATTGCCCTAACAAGAAACAATTTTTAAGCCCACAAAAACCGCAACCCGTGACCAGGAACAAAAAAAAAAGAAGCTGCTCAGCCTGACACTGAACCTTCTGGACTTTCACTCTCGTGTTTGTGTGAAGCGACTGGTTAAACTCACCGTTGATGGCCATGGCGGGCATGACCAGAGACATCTTGGGGCGAGTGGTTTTGTTGTGGCTGATGGCGGGTAACAGCAGGTGATCCTGTAGGGGTCAGGGGTCAGAGTCAGTGCGTGTGAGAGACCGACGAGGGCGCTCTGTCCGTTTAATGCTGAACTCTTACCCGTCTGAACGACACTACATAGAACGTGTCCTCGCGCCGGTCGATGGCGTCCAGGAAGTCGTTGTAGCTGATCTCCGGCCCGGGCAGCACCTGCAGCTGACTGTCAGGACACACCAGACAAGCGCTTCATGAGCTTTTTAATCAAATAAAACCGTTCCAGCGCTGGTTTACGCAGAGGCTCCGTGTTTACCTTTCGATGGAGCGATGAGCCTGGATTGGAAGGTACCTGGAGAAGTTTGTCTTCCTGTGCTGAGCTTTCTGTGGATGAGAGGAAAAGAACACTGGTACTTTACATGCATATGTATAGTTGCATAATTGATATATTAATGTTTTTCTTAAATATATAAATGTGTGTGAAATGATATGTACATAATAAATATGGACAGTACACACAGCACTAGTATAAACAGAGCAAATCCTGTGTGTATTCACAGGGAACGGAGTCTGAACGCTGAGGCACACCTGAGCTATTTTAGTCTTCTTCACAACCTTCACCTTTCCATCAGACTTCCGGTTGATCTGATGACGATGGACCCATCCACGCAGCTCATCGGCCAACCTGACACAGAGAGAGAGAACCGACTTTTAACGACTCTTTAATGACAAAATACAGTCTATTACCAAAAAAAAAACCCATTCAACAATCCATTTTCTTTAAATAAATAAACCCAACAATATATCACAGCCTCCTTCTTCGTTGGGTTGACATCATATTTCCAACACACAACAATAAAAAGAAAGATTCCGTATCAATCGGTATTTCATAGTACTGACATAATCAGTCCACTTTTCACCAGAGCTCCAAACACGTTTAAAGGATCAGTGTCACTATCTAGCAGCATTTTGCTCTTTCTTCTCAACCACATTTTGGTCTTAGCAAATAAAAAAAAATGCACTATTTGAAACACTGTATGTGAATGACAAACTATTTCCAAAACTTTTACTCAAGTCTCTTAACACACCAGGAATTCCCAACAGAACATCCAATATATTCACAAAACAAACACCTTGCAAAGGATTTAGATGAGCTTTGTAACCGTTTGTTGCTACAGTCCAATGAGAAATCCACCATTGCAAATCCCCACTTCTTTTTTCAATTGGTTTCTTACACAATGACCTCCAACATCCCTTTGGAGAAGCGCCTAATTCAACAACATTTGTCCACTTGGTCTCTGGAAGATCTTTCAAAGTTCTTCAATTTAAGAAAGTAATCTTCCATAAGCCTCTTGCCATTCTCCATAGTTAGCCATTCCTTCTTGCTTTGGTATTACAGGGAAATACTCTTGAATCTCAGATAATTCTTCAACAGTCCAAACAGAATGAGATTTTCTCCAGAAAATCATTGGTCCATTAATCTTAAAGTGAGTAATTTAGCATTTTTCTGCTCTAACCAACCAAGACACCCTTCTTCACTAGATAAAATCGGATAAAAAATTAAAGTTTTTTTCCAGAACCCACTCATGAATTATATCAGATTCCTCTTTTAACAGTAAATATTTGCCATGCATTTAATACAGATGCATGAAAAGAAGGAAGTCCATTAAAATCCACCTCCTTCAAGTTCATATTTTTATAGAGGTGTCTATCCAAATTCATCCGCCCCAATTCATTTAATAAAGCACAAGCTATTTCTGTCCAGTTCTGAGACTGTTATGGACTTAATGTCCATAAGGCCTAAATTAAACTCTTTTCAGTACAGAATTAATTCAACACAACAGCAAGAGTATTTATAGCCACTCTTCCTCTATAAGATAGAAGATAGCTGAGGTAAAATCCATTTCCATTTAAGTATCTATCACAAGTTTTATCCTTTACAGCTTCCCAGTTTTTCCTTTAATACAAATCAGAACCTAAGAAAAATACCTAAAAACTTAAAACCATTCTTTTCCCTACTTTACATTTCCAGAAATAACAGGCGAAGACACTGTCGTTTTACCATTAGACCAAAATGCTTCTGTTTTACTCCAGTTTTGCAGATGATGCTTTCTCATATTAAAAGATACTATAGTTAACAATATTGATATCTCTTTGATATTTGATCAATGCCAGATGCTCTACCGGGGTCCAGGTTCTTACTCTGCATTTTAGTAATGGGCAGTTGTTGCAAAAGCTGGGAAACGGTTTCTTCTTTGCTGTACAAGCCTGAATAAAATTCCCCTGCAATCTTTCTCATTTGTCTTGAATCAGCAGTCTTTGGACTATCAGATGTTTGTTTTGACACTGTTTTTTAAGAGCATCCACACAGAAATGCTTTCATTTTAATACCTGGCCTGTTTGTGTGCGAGATGCATCCGCCTGTAGACACACATTACTAACATGTCCTTTAAATTTACAGAAATCAAATGTTATCAGATCACCCTTATCTTGTTTTTTTGTTTTGTTTTTTTTACACAAAACACCAGCTGAAAATAAATCTAAGTGCTGGATCATACCAGATATAATGTAACATTATAAACATCTCATGTTGTTTAATTTACAAAATCATTTTTCTTAGAACCCCATTCAGTCCAAAACACTTCAAATTTCTCCAGAAAATCCTTTCAAACAATGAAGTATTGAATATGACAAAACAATATTGACAGTAATAAAATGATAGACAACATGGAAAAAAATATTACACCCACTTATTTTCAGTCTAGCTACATTTATCATTCCCTATGAAACCTGTCTCTCCATACATCTACCAAATCATTCTGAATTATAATACGGTTAAAAAAAAGAAGCCGATGCAGGATGGGATCTAAAAGAATATTAGGAGTACAAGTCCAAACGCTGTATTTGTGCAGGACGCACTGACCTGACCGACTCGGAGCGGTTGAACTGTCTGCAGTCAGAGAAGTATCTGTCGATGTCCTCCAGGAGCAGGTCTTTGACGTCACTGAACACACCGCTCTGATTCCTGCAGGACAAACACGGGTTCAAACACACTGACGAGGTCTGGATGTGTGTGTGACTCTGGACAGTCATCTCACCTGAACTGATACGAGACCGCAGCCTTCTTGTCCAGCTCTGATTTGCTCCAGCGCTCTTCTTCCTCTCGGCCCGTCTGTCTCTCGCTCGCTCGTCTCCTGCTCGGCTCCTGAGACGTCTCGAACTCCAGCAGGCGTCTTCCCGTCGGCGGAGCAGCCGCTTCCTGCAGCCCCGTCCCCAGCGTCCTGTCTCTCAAACTGCAGAAGACACACAATGATTCAAAACTCACCTCACACAGTTTGTGGAGTTGATTTTGCTTCCTAAACAATTCCATTAACAATTCTTTTAGTACCTGTGTTTATATATGAGACCCCGGATCACAAAACCAGTCAAAATAATTATTTTTTTATGTATGGTTTATTTCATTGATGTATGGTTTGTTAGGATAGGACAATATTTGTTTAAGATACAACTAGGGATGGTTGATGTCTTATTTATCATACCTTTGAAAGTTCTCCTCACAAGTTGATGGAAAAAAAAGGCAGAAGGCCGACCTCTACAGTTTAGAACTGGTTTGGTTGTATAAAATCAGATGCGGAGCATACTACTAATGCACCGAATGTTTAGTAACTGAAATGCTTTTAAGCCAGGGTTCAAAGTCCAACTTTTTTCACAAGATTCAAGCAGGTTCGGGTAACCCTCCTGCTTAAGATACACTCAAAATCCCAGCCTTTAAGAAAACTGTATCCTATATTCCGTTCATTGCAAAAGACACTTGAGTGAGCAAATCTCTGCTCCTCTTGCACAAAACAACAAACCAATCTGACTTCAATAGCAGCCACTCAACTGAGACTGCCCTCCTCTCGGTTACTAAAGTCCCAAGACTGACAAGAGCAGCTTCCTAATCCTCAGTACTCATCCTGACAAATCTGGGTGTCTCGGGAACCGAACTCCAGTGTTCAAGTCTTACCTCTCTGGTAGGTTCTTCATGGTGTCTTGGAGGGGTTCCTCAAGGCTCAGTGCTTGCACCACTTCTCTTTTCCATCTACATGTCATCTTTAGGATCTGTCATTCACCAGCATGGCTTTTCCTATCCCTGCTATGCTGATGACACTATACTCTAACTCTCATTCCATTTCTGATTGGATGAAAATTCATCAGCTTAAAGTCAACCTTTTTAAGACAGAACCGTTTGTGGTCTCTGCTAACACCTCTCTTTATCACAACTTTTCTATACAGCTGTGTTTGTCAACCATAACTCCAGGAGAGCAAGGAACCTTGGAGTTGTGATTGTTATAATCAGCACCTCACAGACCATATTGCCTTATTTAACATTAGTAAGATTAGACCCTTCCTAACAGAGCAAGTCCAGTCTCCAGTCTCTTTTTCCATTACAAGAAGACTGAAGAGTCTGAAAAAGTCATTTGTTCACGAACTGGGTCTACTCTGAACTACACTGTCAGAATTTATTATTTTTAGAACCAAAAATAGAGAAGCTGATGATCTGACAAAGCAGAGATTTCTTTACTAATGAGTCTGGACTGTGTGCAGGTCTACCTGACGGGGCCGAAGGTGAAGGTGATGAAGAGGAACACAGCCATCACACACAGCGCTCCTCTGTTGCTGCTGGACTCAGAGGCCTGTTAGACATAACAGACAGTTAAACACAGCATGAATCCCAACACACACACACACCCCTGGTGTCGAGTCTCAGTCGTAGAGCCTGGTTGTCTCTGCGCAGACACACGCGCACAGACACAGACACAGACACAGACACAGACACACACACACACACACACACACACCTCTCTGGTGGCGAGTCTCAGTCGTAGAGCCTGGTTCTCTCTGCGTAGACGCTCGTTCTCCTGTTGTGCCTCCCTCAGCTGAGCCTCCAGGTTCTGCAGGTACTCCTTCTTCTTCTTGCGGCTCTGGCATGCTGATTCTCGGTTCTTGATCATGCGCTGCTGCCTCTTCAAAACCTTCATCTGAGGACCAGACCAGTGCATTTAGTGTAATCCATCTGTTCTCATAAACCAGCTAAACACCATCACACACCAAAAGGTTATTTGTGACCCGTGCAAAACGAGTGGCAATGAGCAAATGACTTGACTTGGAATCATTTTTTTTTTTTTTACTAAAAACATATTGAGACCTAGTGTGGATATAATGTGGAATCAGATATTCATGCCAAATGTTAACTGACACTGATGTTTCACTTGTTCTGCTTGTAGCTCAGAAGTAGACCTTGAACATTCAGACTCTTCCTCTTCTGAACTGAAATCTTGTTAGGCAGTAAGCAGAAGATCTGAGTACTGAGCGAACTCTGTGGACACTCACGTCGATGTCGGTACAGCCGTTTCCGGGCAGGCTGGACGCGGGGATGATGGGCTTGCTGGGGGGCGCGGCTGAGGGGCTGGTGCAGTGGGGCATGCTGGGAGACAGAGGCTCCATTTTAACGATAGCGGGAGCAGAAGCCAGACACACGGACTGAGACAGAACCACTGCAGGAGACAGACAGAGGACATGCTGTTATCAAGTATCTGCTGCAGCTGACGCACTTCATCATATGAGAGAAGGGAAAAACCTTTCAGCACTAAATTTAATATATGGGCTCCTTTTGGGACATTTTTTCTTCTTTTGATGAGCTCTATAATCTCACTACATCAGCATGAATGAAAAAAATTAAGATATATGAACTCAACCTATTGCACTGAGCAGGAGCCTGTACCATCAAGCCGGATTTGTTGGCTAGCCAGGTTGAGTATCAGTTTAATTTGCACCAATCCTGGGTTTTAGGTACCATGAAAGTAGCTTAGCTTTCAGCATCATTCATTGCCATGGTAACATAGCAACAGTAATAATATTATAAAGATATTTTATTTGTCATCCATGAACATCGCATTTTTTACAATGTAAATGCATCTAAATTCATCATAATCTTCAACCTTTTTTAGCCTTGAGCAGAACCTTTTAACTTTTAACCAAGGCTCGTGATTGGTTGTTTGCCAGTGATGTCACACATTGGTGTACACAATTCTCAAGAATAACGCCTGATGAAGCCCGTTCCGCAGAAATGCAAAATGGGCTCTGATTGGTTAACTAGCCTAGCTTTATGTAAATGTCACAAACCTGGGAAGTAACTCATTACAGTCGCTACCAGTCTTTTTTGTAGGCATTAAACTGCCATAATTTTAAAAGACAATATTTCAGTTTGAATTGAACTATCAGCATCATAACTTTACAGACACACTCAAATACGAATGTTTATGCTCAAACATCAAGATTACACACTAAAAGTGGAATTACAAGCTAGCACCTCCTTCAGAAGAGAACAGACTGAAGCATGTTAAGGCTGTCTGTGTGTGTGTGTGTGTGTGTGTGTGTGTGTGTGTGTGTGTGTGTGTGTGTGTGTTCACGGGTCTCACCGGGGGCGGTGTTCTGCTCGAGGGCTGGGACAGGGACGCTCTGCAGCAGGAGAGCTTTGGCCGGGCTGGTGCTCTGAGCCACCGGCAGAGTCGTCACACACACCGGTTTGGGCTGGATCAAAGGCTTACTGCTCAGAATACTGCTGGCCTTCAGCGTCGCTGCAGAGGAGAGCACTGAACACACACACACACCAAACATCAAGAACCAATGACACGAGGAGAGCAAAGACACAGCAGACATGCTCATGCAGAACATTCAAATAGATATGAGAGAACAGGTCAATCTAGAGGAACAGGAACAGAACTCAAGTTACTCAGAACTGTCTTCTATAACAGAGAGTCACCTGTCCTGTTTACTCACTTTAAACCTCAGCAGGCAGTGTGTGTGTGTGATAGTTACAGTGCATGTGGGAGTGTGTGAGGGGGTGTGTATTAGTTACAGTGCATGTGCAAGTCTGTGTGTGAGATAGATGTAGTGCATGTGTGAGTGTGTGAGAGCGTGTACTGGTTGAACTATATTTGCTAGGATGTAAATGCGGTCTCTTATATAGTGAAAGATCAGGACGACCCACTAGTGAGATGTTTGAGCGGTCATCACTAGATAAAAAGGTTTATAAATCAGAAGTAGTCTTGATGTAGATCTAGTGTTCTGCACATGTTTCTGTGATGAGGAGGTTTAGGGTTAGAGGAGAGAACATCCTGTTGACCTACTAGAAAAATCAGTGGATAACAACACAAGACAACAAAACAAACGTGTGTGTGTGTGCGTGTGAGAGCACACCTGTGTTGTGTGTGTCCAGGCTGCTGAGGGGGTGTGTGTGTGTGCTCCGGGGCTGGTGTGGAGCAGTGATGCTGGCGAGGGTCACCTCCACACTGGCCAGCGGCGGCGAGAGCACATCTCCACACATGTAAGGTGGAGTGGGCGGGTTCTCGCTCTTCACCGTCACCTGAGCAGCACAAAATCAGCGTCAAGACAGGAAAAACAACACGGACGACAGCAGAGGCGCGTTTTCGGTCACCGCTTAACCACAGGAAATATTTCAGCCTGCTCGGTCACACACACACACACCTGAGGCTCAGGGAGAGATGGGATGGAGCTGTCAGAGGTCAGAGACGACGCAGGTGACGGAGGTTCAGTCTTCACCTGGAAAACTACAACACACACACACACACCTTTTAAACAAAGTTTCATCTGCAACAAGACTCGCTACATGAAAAATGAATCATCATCTAATCATCAGGAACCACTACGGCGGTTTGGGAATAATAATCCTGAACAGATTCTGTACAGACACAAGCAGACAGCGTCACTTACACATGTCCACTGGCAGAGGCTGCGTCACTGTCATTTCATCCTTCATGACCGACACTTCACCTACAAACACACACAGCGTGTAGGTCAGTATTATGTGTTATCACAGAGAGGATCACAGAAGCGGCGGAGCTCTAAACACCAGCACTCAATCATTAAACACAAATGTTTGCAGGTCAGAGTCCTTCTGAAAAGGCCAATAAACCGCACGCTCTGCGTTCATCATACACTCCCAGAGGCGACTTAATCTTTTTCTTTGGTGTTTTGAAGGACCGTTTCTTGCTGATAGACTCAATGACTGGTGTTGTACTGTCTGCAGTCCACCCGCTGCTCAGCTTCCTGTTTAAAAGGGTTTAAAAGACTGGCTGAATAGATTAAAAAAACCCTAGTAAAACCCAAGTTGGAGTTGGAGAATGAGCCTAATTAAAAAAGAAAGTGAAGTGTTTCTTTAAGAAGCGGTCTCAAGATGAAGATATCCGTTCATTCTTCAGTGTGTGCGCTCTGAATTTTTGATGAATACTGCCAAAGGTAGATCATATTTATAAGCCAAAACACTGATGATATCTATTAAAATTCTCTGACCTTCAAATATTGTTTTGATAATAAAGAGCTTTAAAGAGAAGGTGACGGGCTGGTGGGTCACCTGTGAGGTGGTTCTCCAGGTTCTTCCAGGGTGAAGTGGGGTCATCGGGGTCCAGCGTGAGGACAAGGTCACTGTCCAGCTGACGGACAGACAGAGACACTCAGATACATATTCACTCACATTCTCAGCATCATCACGCTCCAGCAGACACTACACCTTACTATGAGGGGTTTTTGGGACAGCATGTTATAGCTGTTCAGCCCATTTGTGACCCTGAAGCGCAAAACCTGAGAAAATCACCTTTAAAGTCGCCCAAATTAACTTCTTAGCAATGTACATTACTATATAAAAGAAGTCTCGATATGTTTACAGTAGGAAATTTAAAAATATCTGTGCTTCTCTGTGAGACAAACACTTACAGCCTAATGATGGGTAATAATTGATAGAGCAGCCATTGACAGACGGACTGCTTTAAACTCAAACAGACGTCACACACTCATTCACAGCAGTGTGTGTGTGTGTGTGTGTGTGTGTGTGTGTGTGTGTGTGTGTGTGTGTGTGTGTGTGTGTGAGAGATGGGCCGTACCGACGTGTCATATTTCAGTTCTCCGGTGAAATCCTCCTCCATATCCTCACACTGATACAGACAGGCATCTGACAGACACAGACAGATTATGTAAATATAACAGGAAGGAAATATGATGCTTTGAGAGCCAGAGGGTGTCAACTCTTTAAAAGAAGAATCAGGGTAAACTGTGCTTATTTTCTGGGAAACGTCTCAAGAATTTTTTTTGCGGTTTCTAAAGAGCAGAGCCACATGGAAAAAATGAGAAATGTACACATTTTATGTACACAAGTCCCTCATCTGTCCTCCGCGTGAAGACGGATCTCAAAATCATACAGATACGAAGAAGATGCTGGAAAACTAAAGCAGGAGCTCACAAACTACTCTTAATCACTGACTTACAGTATTCAAAACACTGGAGACGTTTAGTCAGTTTGTTTTGTAGATTGCACAATAAAAAGCTTTTATATGAAATATTTGAGGTTATTGTAAGAGACCAAGCTCTGCTCGCCGCTCAGACAGAAGCTGCTGCTGAAACGCTTCATACTAACCCTCCTCTATACAGTTCACAGCTCGTTAAAGGGGAACTTTTAGCTTTGTGATGCACTGGTGACTTTTTGATTCGGGTCAAGTGAGAACACACTAACAACCACCTAGCAACCACATAGCAACGCCATGGCAACCGCCCAAAACCCGGAACTAGCCGCTAGATCATCATCTGTAGCAAAACATGTAATGCACACAGCTATATAGTGAAGAAGCGTCAGAAAACTTTGATTCATATATTTCCTATTCCTATTACATTTAACTGTAGTTACAAAAATGTTCTTTCTTACATTACTTAAAACCAGCTGTTTATTTTTAACGTCTTAAACGGTTCTTCCTTTATGTTTCAACTGGTCAAACTGAGACAGCTGTTGAGGGGAGACGCACACTAGCTCTAGCCGGAACCGGAGTCTCGTCCTCGGAACGCCCCTCATCCAGCGAGCCGTTAGGGTTGGCGTTACTCACCCCAGTCCGCGCTGGTCAGCAGGTTATCGGCGCAGAAGCGGCTGTCCAGCTCAGACAGCAGCAGCTCCGCGGTCATCATCACACACACACACACACGCGCGCTCTCTCAGCGGGAAATCACAGAGGCGGGGCCGATTCTATCTCGAGCGGCGCGTGGTCACGTCCATCGGTTAGTGAAACACCGAACCCGTGACGCAGATCACCGAATCCGACCGATCGCTTTTGTTTAACGGTTTAAATCGCCATTCCGCACCGTCGCTCGACTGACATACACAGACAAGGAAACTCATTTCCTTAACAAGCCTCGCCTCTTTTGGTCCCCCTCAGCCAATGTGAACGTAGAACAAAAGATTGACAGGGCGTTTGGCTTCTCGAAACCCAGAACGCGTGCTATTGGAAGACCGATGAGCCAATGGGGTGGCTTTCTCGCAGGAAGGCGGGCTGTTCTGCTGTGGAAGCCAGTAAAAACACGCTTTGGGGATTGACATTATTATTGACCAATGAAGTTATGCAAAATATGTCATATCTAGGCTTCGCCTTTATTCCAGTGTTATTGTTTTTTGTGCATAATGTCTCTTCCTAACCACAGCGTGGTTCCGTCATTTACATTAGAAATGACGTTGGATTTTGTAGCTGTTAGTTTAGTATACATTTTTTTGTAGAGAGCTCTTGAATCTGTAGCTCTTACAAAACTCACGTAAGGTCATGTAAGGGGACCAGGACTGTCACGTGGAGTCGAGCATGCGAACAGCGAGCCAGAGAACTCTTATTAAACTGAACCAAACCCAGCCCACTTCCTAGAGAGGCTTGCATGTCACTGCAGATCATCTTAAGTTCATCTCTGCGAGACAGACTTTTCAGGACAGGCCATGGACTAAAAATTAACTCCCAAAAGTGAAATTCTTCAAACAGTGGCGCAAGAAAACTTTGTACTTTGAATCAAAGCAATACAGAAATCCTGTCAAAGACACATCCTGTGAAAATGGCTCTTATGGTCACCCCAAATTACGTTCAGTCACCGGTTGTTCAAGTAATCTAAATGTGCACATATATAAACATATAATTGGGCATCATCTGTGCATCATATCTGAGGATCCCTAAGCTACACCTGATCCAGGTGCCATCAAGCCTCAAAGGGAATGATGAAGTCTCAACAAACAAGAACCTTCTCTGGCTGTCTTAACCAAGCCCGGTGTAAAAGGAAAGTGACACCAAACGAAGAAGCACAGATACAGACTAGACTGTTTGTAATAAAAATGTTAGCCATGTTTTATTAGCCAATGTACGCTCCAAAATAGTGGCAAAATACTCATTTATCTTTTTTTTTGTATGCAATTACATTTAAATGTTAAACGTATTAACATATTGTTCAGTTCAGAGTTGGGATTTGAAAATTGATTCTAGTTCTGGAACTGCATGTTGTAAAATGATCAATTTGACCAGCATGTTTTCACACGCATCTGTGAGTATCGGACCTGCAGATTCTTGCTACTTTATGTTATGTAACATCGGTCCTAATTGGACTGCACAAATGCTCTGAAGCGTGTCTAGACTTTGCAAAGTTAGAAGCTGAAAAAGCCAAGTGTAATATTTGTGGCTAGCTTATCTACTGCAAAAGTGACGTCACCAGAGGTGTGGAAATGTTTGGCAAAAAGAGACAGAATGGTAGAGTCTATGTAGAATTATGTGAAGAGACAGGAAGCTGGCGAGAGTTTTATGTTACAGCTAACTTCATGTGAGTAAAATGACTTATCATCCACATTTCCCTACTAATATTGATTGTGATTTTGTTTATACAGGTGTGTGATGTTGAGGCAGAGTTGGCAGTACTGTCTGTTGGGGATCTGACTACCACTGAAGATGAAGAACTTCTCCAGATCTTCTCTGACTTGACCCTGTGTCTTCTGCCATTATTGTTCAGAAAAGTACTGCTAAGAAAAGTCCCCAGGATCTTCCTCAACCATTTGCTTCTGGACTGTCATGTGCTACATTTGGATTACTGCTATGTTTGGATTACCCTAATGTCATGAAGAACACTGACAGTGTGATGCTTGATTTAAGACAGAAAAAAAAACTACTGAAAACCGACCCAGTGCTACACTCAACTCATGGTACTGCTACCTTCACTGTTTACAAGCATTCTCTAAATCTGGCAGACTTTTTCACCCGTTTTTGAGCCGATTTATTTATTTTTTTAGTCAGTCTGAATTTCAGATTTGTTGTGCTGTAATGAGGAGGTGGGAGCTGACGTCGAAACCATTTGCAGAAGTTTATTATAATGGGCAGCAGCAATAATCATAAACGATAAGACAGGCAGTGAGTCAATAACAAAGAGGCAGTCCGATCTTTCGACAAACAAAGGGATAATCCATGAGACAAGAGTAACAAGGCAGGCAGAGAGTCTAAACCAGAAAGGTCCAATGGGCAGCTTGAATCGAGAGTCAAACAAACAGGCACAGATCATACACGTGGCAACAGTCAAGATAGTACAGGGAATGCTTGGTAAGGCACACTGGCAATACTTCACAGTGGGTCTGAGAGGGGCTTCTGGTTATGAAGCTGTAGAAGAAAGCAGAAGGAGTGGAGTACTGCTAGTACTCCAGTGAGGGCTCCCTCTGCTGGCTAGGTGTAACATGTGCGTTGTTGGTCATGCAGTGTACAGGGGGAAAGGAGAAGCGATAAATCTCTCCCCACAGGCAATCGGACGGTCTTTGCACAACCAGAACTTGCTCCTGTGGAGCTTGACACATGCACACAGATTCTTTGGGAGTAAGTACTGTGTTTCCCTTTATACAATCATATATTCAAAGAAGATATTAAGTCCATGACCATCAGTGGATTTCACAGTACAGAACGTAGCATGCACTGAACGATGTCCATGTTTTAATGTGTCCCAGCACAGGAAGATTATGCTTTGGAATCTGCATGTTCCAAAGGCCATTCAGGAAAGTGTTGTTTGTTTATACCCCCTGGACAGTGTGCTCATTTAGACGTTTGGTCCTGGAGATGCGCTAGTCATTTACAGGACAGTCAGTTCAGGGACTTCAATTTCCCTTTTTCAGTTGTCCAATTTTGCTACATGACTTATTTAGAGGCAGGCACTGCTTGGAATTTGCTGAATGATGCCGGTGGTGCTGTGGCCCACTGAGTTGGAGCAGTCTACCGCAGAGTTATTGAGAACTGCTGTGGGGAAGTCCTTCCTGTTGTAGCACCATGCCAAAGGTTCTGTATATACTGCTTCATGTGAAAAATTCGACACTGTTTGAAAATGATCATACATAATAGATATTGATTCATTTCTTTGTATATATGGATTATTTTGATACTTTTTATTTGTGATTTGATGTACCCTTTTCCATGTGCTCCATTATGCCCTGTGCTAACGAAATGAAACGTGTTCTCAATAGGTGGATCTCTGAACTTGCCGGTTACCTCCTACTTCTCTGTGTGCAGGTTATTATTTCTTTAGTTTACGAATCTACTGTTTATTCATTTGAGCATTTTTTGTATTTAAGTAAAGGTTTTGTGCTAAATGTGTTTTGAAAAAGCACTTAAGAAGTCTGTTAACTTCTCATGTTTATAGTTTCATTAAAAGGATGTAAACCAGGGGTCTTCACCTAAAACGGCTTGAGGTCCAGTAATGAACCCTCCCTATCAGCCGAGGTCCAGACAATTATATATAAAACAACTATTTTTGTAAAAAGACTGTAAAAAGCAGATGCACGTATTATCAAGTTGTTAACCTTCTGTTTTGGATGTAGGTCCAGGCCCATATGGGACGGCTTCCAAACCCGGACCGGGGTCTGCCTGTGAGTGACCACTGATGTAAAATATGTAATTCATGTATCACATATGCTTTACTTTATAATCAGCTGTTATATTCATTTTATTCTGTCTTGATTTAAAATGTCATATGTGATCACAAAGCTTTAAAAGAAAAAAAATTTAATTGTTTTGGAAAAAAACTGAAAAAAACCTTTTTGGATCTTTTTTGTTTATAACACCATACTGTTTACTGTTATATTAAGTCCAGCAGAGCTACGGAGAAATGCTGTTTGTGGAACTATAAGGTCAATGAACTTTCCATGAAAACAACAAACTTTTAACATCATCTAAAGTGTGAGTGCTGATGAAGGGCGAGACGAACCGGGTCAGATAAAGAAAACAAGAAGCTCATGTGTACATCTTAGATTAATTGTATTTTTACACAGAGCAGAATGTGAAACTACCTCAGGTGGAACGAGCAGTTGGTGTCTGCAAGAGATTGAGAGTGCCTTCTCTAAAGGAATCTTCTCTAATCTTTAAAATATAAAAAATAAATAATCCTATCGATGTGGTCAACATATAAACTATTCATTGATTAAATGTGTTTGTGTGTGTTTGTGTGTGTAAGTGATGTAATACTCACAGAAATCCAGTAAAGATCTTAAGGACTAACGGCTTGGTGCTGTCTTGTCTTGTTCTGCTGCAGTGTCTTCACATGCGACTTGACAATGACAATTACAGACCAACTTTCTCTAATCTCTGTTGAAGAGCTGTAGAGGTCTTTCCAAAGACGGTCAAGCCATTGGAAACATAATAGTAGATCAGGACTAGGTTGACGTTTTAAACAGATTTTTCCATCGAGGCGTTGGAAAGCTACCAGTGCCTCAGTAACTCAATGTGGCACGGCCTCAAACTGGTAAAAAACTAACAGGTGTATAAAAGTGGTTTTATTCTTATCCTCCATGGGGAGTAGTACACTGGTCTGGCGCTGTAGCAGCATTATGTGCACATACTCTCACTTTATTTGTTTTCTTTCTGACTGTAGGGGCTCTTTGATTACTTAATAATGTCTGCTTTCATAATCTCTCGAGTATGCCCAGTCAATATGCACTAGAGCCAAACCTCAGGACCTCGTACAAAAGAGCTGGGATCAGATAACTGCATTTGGTGTCCCACTCTTTTGGTCAAAACAACATCGCACCTACCAGCTCTTTCTGACTTCTGCCTCTGTTACCTTGTCTAAGGAACAGGGGTTTCATCCAAAGATAACGGTACAAGGTTTTCAGGGAGGTTTCAAAGGTGTCAAAGTGAATGCTAAAACCATGCTGCCCTGTACACAAGCTAACTGTGATGCCACCCCTTGAGATTTTATTATTCACTTCACCTGTCTGCGCTTTTAATGTTGTGACTCATCTGCGTAGATGGAAAGAAAGTAACCAAAAACCAATGGCAGATTCATTTCATATTTCTACTCACGGAAATAGTCTCAAGTGAGTCAGAACGAAAGAAATAAAAAAGCCACAAGAGAGAAATAACGAGAGCAGACATTGCTTCATCTACTAAGAACTAAATTTCTTTATCCGTTGCCTCTCTGGAAAAGCACTTGTCTTTATCAGTCTTCTACGGCAATGGTTGTGGGATCAGACAGAGCACCTGACCGGAGCGGAGAACCGCTGGTCCGTAGATATTGCTCTCTGAAAACATACTGAGAAATCTTGGTTTTTAGTAATCCCAAAAGTATTACTGCAGCTACAAAGATCTCTGTTATCCTAGAAGAACAATTGCTAGATATACTACTTATACTTCCTCGACTTCTTTCCCATAATTCTCTGCCTGATCTTTTCAGCACTCAGTGTCTCATCACTCTATAAAAGTCTGGTTCAGTTTTCATGCAAAGTCTTTATTGTGTGACCGTCTTGTTTCCTGTTGTCTTCCGTGTTCCTTGATTCGGGATTTCCCTTTGTTTCGGACTGATGCCTGTGTTATGACCTGTTCTTGAAGTTTGGACCTTTAATAAAACACTGCATTTGGATCCTCCAGGTCCTAATAGCATCTCACATCAACAGAGAAATTAACATTTTATAAATACTTAATATACAGCATATATTATTTTTGTGTCATCAAAAAAAAAAGCATATCTATATTTAATACGCTTTGTTTGTATCCTGAGCATTTGTGTTCCAGATATAGACCAAAATTCAACTTTTGTAAATGGTAGATTTCAGAATCTTGTTACTGGTATACTTGATGTTTCCAGAACTCTCGACTCAGTCCACGCCATTCATGACACCATTCCTTCACACACACGCACATGCACACACACAGACAGACAGATGCACGAACACACACACACACACACACACACACACACACAAGAAGGAAGCTTTGGGATAAGTGGAATGAGAGAGTCAAGTCAGTCATATGAACACTGAACTGGTTTAGTCACAGCAATGAGAAACCTTGCTCTAACCTGGACATTTCTCTTCATCTTACATCTGAGCAAAGAAGACACTTCAGGTAAAACGAATCCAAATCCAGTTTTCGTTTTTGCTTGCTCAGCCGCTGCTTGATGTCAGTGGATCTTTATGTTAAAAACCCTGTTGTCTTTGATGATCTCCTAAATGTGCCGTGAAACAGTGTCCTCTGATGTGTTATCATTTATTTAATACATGATTCTTAAATAATAAACTGTATTTGAGAAGCTTTCACTTTTATCAGGGATTAAAAATGACAGATTCATCAAACCTGTACAAATTAGTTTTGTTATATTGAACAAATGTTAGTTTTTGTCTTAAACAACGAATAATCGCCATGACGCAATAATTTACAAGACGTTTTAAATGTTGCATTGCCCCCTTTGGATATTAAGTACGACCTCTCTCATGTAACTTTTTCCAACATTGCAAAATTATTTGTACATCAACACTAACTGTTTTTGTAGAATAATTACATATTGACATTCAGATAAGGGTGAGAAAATGCCCTATTGACCTCCATAATCTCAATGCATGACATTTAATAATAACTAAAAGGAAGGCATGTCAGTGTGTGTTGAGAGACATATAAAACAGCTAGCCTGTCTGACCAGGTCACCTGAATTCCTAATTCCTACCAAGAAATACAAAACGGGTGTCAGTTTAGAGACAAAAAAGAGCAACAGTAGCTGCCACTTGTCCACACACTTCCTTCTGATAAGGTATAAATAGGAGCAGATGAGGAAGTCCAGTCAGCCTCAGCTCTGAATGTGTTCATATCAAAGTGTTTACAGAACGACCTCCTTCGCTTTCTACACGGTGCTTTAGATTGTTACTCTCATTAGAAAACACTTCAAATACTATACAAGCTACTTATGTGAAAATATGTGTGATGTTTGGTGCCTGCTGTCCTGAAAGTGTTATGATGCATGTGTTTCGGTGAAATGTGAGCGTGAGTAAAAAGAGCCCATTTGATATTAATTTCTCACCTCAGAGGACAGGTTTTCAAAACAGATGTATTATGGACAGATGTTACACTTAAATGTGAAATGTGAGCATATGATCTCTGACCTTTCAACTTTCTTAGTGCAAAAGCTGAGCGCCCCAGAAAAGCATTTTCTTGTCCTGATGTGTTCCGATGCTTCATATGTTGACTGGAGCCATGGGCTGGAAAGAGTGATCGCCTCGAGACGAGGAAAGCAGGTGTCTTACCTGGACCAAAGCAAACACCAGCTGCTTGAAGACGGCCAGCTCTCCATTAAAGACCTGCAGGAATCAGACGCAGGACAATATTACTGCAACCATCAGCTAGTGGCAGATATCACCGTGCTCAAAGGTATTTTTCCAATCTCTTTCTTCCGTTGGAATACGAAAGACTCACTTTTGAAAGCATGCTGTGACTACAGTTTGTCAAGACCCCAAAAGGTTAGTTAGAATCATGCAATATATTTGAAGTGAGCAGAAGACAAACACTTAATTCACAGCGTCATTTAAACTGAACTC
Organism: Puntigrus tetrazona; assembly: GCF_018831695.1. Lineage (NCBI taxonomy): Eukaryota > Metazoa > Chordata > Actinopteri > Cypriniformes > Cyprinidae > Puntigrus > Puntigrus tetrazona. The sequence continues at coordinate 432,003 of NW_025048651.1, forward strand.
AAACCTGTGTGTTCTCAGAGTTGTTTTCTTCTTACATAAGGTCATAACTTCACAGTTCCTGTGGGCACAACTGTCTATCTGCCATGCAAAACGTCTGATAAACTGAAGCAACGATGGGCGTTCAAACGCACTCCTCGGTCCAGAAAAGATTTCATCTCCACGCTTTATAAAAACAACACCGTAAAGAAAGAGAGAGCCGATCCAACATTAAGATTCACTCATACCACAGACCACCTGATCATCTCCAGTATCCAGCTGCAGGACTCTGGGCTTTATCTGTGCAACAACAGAGAGATGGCTGTCCTTACAGTGACCACAGGTAGCAAAAAAATACTAAACATCATACCATCATTTCTATTATGATAGGAATTTCCCTAGGGTATTCCTGCAGGAAATCCATGATACCGTGCCAGTGCAAGGAGATAAAGAGAGGTGTATCATGGGCTGAATCATTTGTAGCGGTTTGATTGTGCTTGCAGCAAGTCGAGCCAGAAGAGCATTGTAGTAGTCCAGCCTAGAAATGACCAGCATGCTCTGTAAGAATCTGGCAGATCAGCAGTCTTTGCAATTTGGTCTTTGAAGGTCAACTGGTCATCAAAAATTACACCATGAATTCTGACAGAAGCAGATAGGGAAAAGCTGGATGGTGAAGTCGTCCTGTAGAGCTGGAGTGGCCGGGAAGACTGGTCGAGCTGCGGGTGATGATCTTTCATCCATGCCGTGATGTCTGTCAGGCAGCCTGAAATCCGTGCAGCTACAGTTGAATCATCTGGTTGAAAAGAGAGGTAGAGCTGTGGGTCATCAGCGTAGCACTGGTAGAAGCAATGTGCCTGAATGATGGGACCCAGTGATATGTGTAGTGTATGTAGAGAAGAGGAGAAACCCCAGAGACCAGTTGATGTGTTTTGGATACCTCTCCTCCCCAGGCCACCCAGTGGAATACCCACGGCACCCAGAGATGAGAGCAGAGCAGTAATCCCAGCTGAATGGACACTTTTTTGGTTAATGACCAGTATGTTAATCTGTGAAAAGAAAGATATGGTGATATAAGGGAGGAGAAAGACAGGTCTGTAAGTGTGTGATGTAGTTTTCAGAGCCTGCAAGAATGTGATATGTGTTCCCTGTGAGAACAAAAGTGTTGATAATATATGTGTGAGAGCCGGTCTTGGAGGTAGATCTACTTGTTTTGGGGGGCTATATTATTGTCCTGCCCCGTCATGTTGACTGTGTGTGGGGATGTAAGCAGGACCTCTGGTGCAGCAGCTCTGCATGCCTGTCTTTCTTGTGCATCTTGTTTTAGGAGTGATTTCATGTCTGTGGATGTTTTGGCAGTAGAAAGTAGCTCTGCAGATCTATTCTGTTAACACATTATCGCCATCACATCGATGGCCATGGCTTTAGTGGATGAAGTTCACACAGATGTCAAGGGAACCAGGTGTAGATCATCACATTGCCTGTGAACATGCTCCACTAACACACATTTCTTTAAACTTAAACACATGTCTATATGTTATCATCCTTTAAAATAACACTTGTTATCTAATGTACATGAATGTGACATGAATCGCGCAACGATCGTATCACAGTTCTCATTACACAATATATTTCATTTTCTAATGCAATAAGATTGTACGTTTATTTTTCACAGAATCGGCTGAAACTGAGAGCAGCAGTGCGGATATAAATAAATATTGTAAGTTACGTTGAAGTTTGTTCCATTTGTCGCCTAGTTGCATGAGAAAGCTCTTAAGCATTTTCTGTATTTCTGCATAAATTCAACCCATACTGAATTTGAATGAAATTCTAGAGCTAGACAGAGAACCCAGTTGGACAAACATTACACAAATCTACGTTAGAGAGGTGTGTAAAAATCTGTGCTGTAGAAAGGGATTCTAAAGAAGATAAAGCAGCTCTCTCATTGGCTAATGTTAGTGATGTTCATCAAAAAAATGATGAACAGTAACGGACGTGGGGTTATGGTTTGTCCTAGAGCTGGAATTATTATGCTTCATTTTGCATAATTAAGTGAAAGTACCATGTCATGGTGCTTTGATAAACATCTGATATCAATGTAAAAGTAAAAAAAAATGAATACAAAGTTTGATAAAGTGCCGCTAAAGCATTGTGCGGTCTGTATTCAGTGACGGCGGCCGTCCTGCTGGCTCTCTGCATGCTGGCGATGCTTTGTGTCGGCCTTCTGTCTGTGACCATCGGCTGGAAAAGCAGGAGAAGAAACTTCAGAAAAGAAACAGGTGCTTTCGACTTATTGTTGTGTCCAAAATTATAAACAAAGTACACGCACAAAGAAAAATAACTAGTTAAATAAATGATTGATTTTTCCCCCCAGAGCCAACAGGAATCGCATCAGGTCTACAGTTACAAAGGATGTCAAACGAAGGTAGGGATGGAATAATGTTATGCTTTCTGTTAATAGCATAAGATCAGGGTATTAGTGCACATGCGTGAGTTTTTGCATTATTCAGATGTAGTTTCATCAGAGGTCACTACAACGTCACTCGGTTCAAACAGTGATCTTGTTTTGTTCATCAGGCCCCTGGACGCCGGACACTCATGAGGATGCAGTGAGTTTCTTCCTCCACTAATCAGCCGCTGAAGATGCTCGTAGTACTTGATCAAGGAAAATGTTTATTTCAAAATTACAACAGAAATAATGGTACAAGCGGATTACACAAATGATGTAAACGTGACTGGAGTAATGTGTATTAGCTGTGTGTTCAGGGGGAGATCCAGTACGCCTCTCTGGCTGAACATCACTGGACACAGACGGACAGACAGCGGAGCAGCAGACAGCAAGTCATTTACTCAACACTGATCACCTCATGAAAACAACACACTCGTTCACACGGGACACCTACAGTCTATATGAGTTGACTATACGTAACTATAACATTAATGCACTTATATCTTAGCTTTATGGGTCATCTTAAGAAAGCAAGCTTATATATAATTAAACAAATTAAAAAGAAACCAAAGAATACAGCAGTCATAATATAGTAATATAGCACATGACATATACACTACCATACAAAACAAAGATACTAGAAATTGGTGACAGTAAATACTTTTGTAATGTTACAAATGCTGTTCTCTTAAAATTTATATATAAAGAATCCTGATATAATAAATTATGATTCTGAAAATAAATGGTTAAAACTTATTTTATATTTCAACTAAATGTAGTCATGTTGAACAAAACAGACTTCAACCCTAAACTTTTGAATGGTAGAGTATATATATATATATATATATATATATACAGGTTGATATGGGTGTAGGTAGAGCAGACTCAAACTCTCTCTGTTAATATGAAAGAAATGAAAAGCGGTGAAATCAGAGCATGTGGTTGGCTATAGCTGCGTATGTCACATTGACAGGAGCTGGAGTTATGGCTCTGGACCGCCGGAGGAAGCGGAGACTGGCGTACTGGACATCTGCTGCCTGGAAAACAACAACCCTGTGTTAATGAACCAATATGCCATTATTATGCTACTTTATTGCATATCTCCTTTCAATTTCAGAGAATCAAATCCATCCCACCTTGACATTTGAGTTTTCTTTCACGCAGCTGATGCAAGAGATCCTGGAAGAACCTAAAAGAGAAACATGTGAAATTATTTTTGGTTCATTGATTACCATTTGAATAACCAGTTTTATTACTAATACCAAGGTTAAACTATGGTTTGTGTAGCAAGGCCGTAGATAATTTGTGGTTACTGTGGTTTAACTACACAGCAAAAATTGGAGAGTTGAAATTTTGATGTTAAACAAAATTGATTGATTTTAACACCCGAAAGAGTCATTTTAACACATTCAGAGTAAAATGGCGTTTGGTGTTATTGCACAGAGTTGATTATCAGTGGTAAAACAACTCTGTAAAGATGTAATTAGACTCCGCCCACGCAGTTCAAATCGCATGCTGGTGAAATCCATAAAGATGCCACCATTATCTTCGAGTGTGTTTAAAAGGCAAGTTACATTAAGTCATACTTAAGCATTTGTAATTTGGTGCTAAGTCAACAGTAAATTGTACAATATTCTTTCCGTGGAACACTGCACAAAAATGTTATATTAAAATTTGGAAGTAAACGCACACGCATTCTGGTTATATTATGCACATCATGGCCATGGTTTGCTATGCTTGCTCATTTCGATTTAGTAAAAACAAGGAATCAAATTATTACAGTGTGTAATAATTTGATTAATAAATCGAATGAGATAAATCGAATGAGAATTTTCTTTTACAAAGCCTTGTTTATTGTCAGCACTAGCACTGTCGATGACGTAATTAGCTAGGTAGCTAGTTAGCTACTGAAGCTGTGTAAAACTTTATAAAGAAAAACGTTAGTTTTACAAACTTAAAGTGATTATATATAGAATAGAGCACATTTAAAACACAGAGTTCATGAAAGGAACCTGAGCTGGACTAAATAGGGGCAAAACCACCCTGAAGAGAGTCACGCTAGTAGCTAGCTTTACACCTTCTTCATCTTTAGAAAAAACTTGTTCCATCCATAGTTTATATGTATTAAATATGTTTACCTTATATAATTGCCTTAGTCAGAGAGTACCACAAAAGGCATTGGGTCAAATTGAGACTACCTTTACCTGGCCAAACCTACTACAAATCATCTGAAACATCTGGGGTTGAAGCTTCCACTCTCCTCTGAACAAGTTCTGTGATGTTCACACGGTTGCTGAAGTGCTTTCATAAGGATTAGTCCCAGTGGCAGGACGTAAGGATGCCATTTTTTTAAAAGGGGCTGCTGTTTTGTCCCTAAGGGCTCTCAAGCATTGTCTGAGCATAAGTCAAGTCAAGTCAAGTCAAGTCAAGTTGCTTTTTTATTGTAATTCAACTACATATAGCTGTGCAGTACATAGTGAAATGAAACAACGTTTCTCCTGGACCTGGTGCTTTATGAAGTAACACACAATACAAAAAAACTCACATATTGAGCTAAGACAGTGTCTTAGCCACATAAAGTGCAAAGTGTGCAGACTAGTGCAAACAGCAGGGGAGTAGAGTGCAAAACCCAGTGTGCAAACTGCTGCAAGCAGTGCAAAGACAAAATCAGTGCAAGAACACAAAATACAAACAACAATAAATATGAAGTGCAAAGAATGCCTATGCAACAGGAAAGACCATTCAGGTGTGATTATTAAGGAGTCTGATGGCTTGTGGAAAGAAACTGTTCAGCAGGCTGGTTGTGAGGGGCTGAATGCTCCGGTACCTCTTTCCAGATGGCAGGTGGGTGAATAATGTGTGTGAGGGATGTGTGGGGTTCTGTATTGTGGGCTTTGCGGATGCAGCGTGTGGTGTAAATGTCCGTAATAGAGGGCAGAGAGACGCCAATGATCTTTTCAGCTGTCCTCACTATCCTCTGGAGGGTCTTGCGATCCGATACGGTGCAATTCCCAAACCAGGCAGTGATGCAGCTGCACAGGACGCTCTCAATGGTCCCTCTATAAAACATAGTCAGGATGGGTGGAGGGAGGTGAGATTTCCTCAGCCTCCTCAGGAAGTAGAGGCGCTGCTGGGCTTTCTTGGTGATGGAGCTGGTGTTGAGTGACCAGGTGAAGTTGTCCGACAGATGAATACCAAAGAATTTGGTGCTCTAGACGGTCTCCACCCTGGATCTGTCGATGGACAGCAGAGAATAGTCACTCTTTGCTCGCTTGAAGTCAACAATCATCTCCTTGGTCTTGTTGACGTTCAGATATAGATTGTTGGCTCTAAGTTGTAAGCTGCTGCATCTCTCTATGCTGACTTGTCGTTCTTGCTGATGAGACCCACCATGGTCATGTCATCAGCGAACTTGATTGGAGCTGTGCATTGCTGCACAGTCGTGAGTCAGCAAAGTGAACAGCAGTGGACTGAGCACACAGCCCTGAGGAGCTCCAGTGTTCAGTGTGGGGGTGCTGGAGATGCTGTTCCTGATCTGGACTGACTGAGGTCTGCCCGTCAGAAAGTCCAGGATCTAGTTACATAGAGAGGTTTTCAGGGAAGGAAAAGGAAAGGAAAGAAAGGAACGTGACATAACATGTGGCCAGGTTATGGTGTCTCATAGTTGGAATTTGTGCTCTACATTTAACCCACCCAAATGGGCACAAACAGCAGGGAAGTTAACACACACAAACACACACACACACACTTTTTCAGTGAAGCAACAGCTAAAAATCCCATCTCACAAATGTAGGATGTAGCAAAATGAAGAAGAATGGTCAAACTCCTCTTCCTGCACTCCAAAGTCAGTGTCTGGAAACCTCAGATTAAAAATCAATCGTGCTAATTACAAAAAAATATAGTAAATAAAACTCAAATACAAACCTGTCATATTAAATAGATGCTGTTGTTTGGAAAGTATTTTTTAAACAATTCTGTCAATGTAGAGATGTGCAGGTTAATACATGTACAGTACAGAAGTTCTGGTTTCAACAATTTCATGCAGATTTTCAAAGGCAGCAGTATTTCCCTCATCGAGGTGCATCTGCCCCTAGATGAGGTGAATGCTTGTCTTTGCCTTGAAGCTGAAGATTTAATTTGTTTTGCTTTCCAAACACATTGCTAAGATAGGCCAATTTCATCAAGGGGCCGGTTCAGAGTTCTCAAATGCTGGATTGGCCTGAGCCCTCTGCCTTTCTTAGGTACAATGAACTATGGGCTGTAAAAACCCACCTTCTTCTCAGCTAGGTGTTCAGACTCGACTGTACCCTTCAAGAGAAGGGTTGCAACCTCCGCGTGATGAACAGCAGCATTCTCGCTTTGCACTGACTGTACTTGGGCGGTCACCTGGCGAACTGGAACACAAAGCCTGAGAAGCCAACAGGAGGGACTGAAGAGACTTAGAGTTCCTGTGCTGAACAGAGTGGAAGGTGCCGTGGTAGGAGATAGAACGTCCTACACTCAGAGAAGAAGGAAACTCCTTTTTTATTGACCAGGTGGCAGATAGCTGTGGTGGAGCCAAATCCACCTCCTGGTCCCCCGTCGGATGTGAATCTAGGCTGGTCAGATGGTGCCTCCTCCCTGGGTCACCTGTCCTAGGAACATTTTGAAGCCTTGCAAGGGTTCCTGGTGACCTAATGACAGACTGGTGCCACCTTCCTGTGACTGGTGGGCCATTGATCAAGCTTGACTGAGGGCTCTTCTGCAGGTCTACGCAGAAACCAAACTATAAAGATGCTCTAAAAATAAGATGCTGTGCAGTTCCAAGTTGTGGAAAAAATAGTAAATGGACTTTTTAGCGAAGATCCACACATTAGTAAAAACTCACTCCTTTGTTTACTTCATTTTAGTTGTTTAAAGTAAATTTGCATTTGGATTATGGCACAATTTATGCATCCACATATTAAAAGTACAATCCAATCCATTTGAAAATAGTCTGGAAATTCGTTCCGTAATGGCCTGTTTTGATTTCAGTAAATTAATTTACACAGACAACGTTATTAATATTCATGAAGCATGCAGTTCATTAATCCATGTGTTTTATGTTGTTATTAGTAGTAGAATTCATAATATCACAATTTCATTTCTTATCACAGTTATTTTTTTATAGAAATGCTAAACAATATATTAAGCACCACCACCAATTCTAAGTTCAATCATCAAATATTCATGGTTATTCTAATTATTAAAGTTCTATTATCTTATAAAGCTAAATTAGCAAAGTATCATATTATAATGCTACAAAAAATACTACAGCAATTCTGTTCCCAAGGTGTCTATACATTGTTGATCATATTTACAAGAATATATAAAATTTGACAGGTGTCTCTCACATTGTCCCACAGAAACATGAATTAGTGCAGATTAGTGTACAATATTTAATAATAATAATGTATTCTAATTAGTGTCCCTTTCATTCAGTTAACATATTTATATTTGGGACATCCAAGTTATTTTACCTATTTGAATAGTTACATTCTCTTTCATGTACAAATCTTGATAGCTTTATGAGTGGACCTCAGAGAACAGTTCAAAATAAAACAGGAAGTTAAGAGTGAAGGCTTCTGCGTTTCTCACCTTGCCTGTAACAGACCACACACATGCAGAGAAGACTGCTAAACCCACACACGACCCAAGCACAGACCGAGAGCGTCCTGCAGCCCACACTCTCTGACGAGCGCTGCACATCAGCATCTGAAACACAACCAACAAAAAAAAAACTGTGGAAAGTTTGATTGGAACAGATGAGAGATTACAGATACTAAACAGCTCTTTCAGAAAGCTGAAAACTACAAACAAATAAATTCAGCATTTATTCCGACAACTGTTATTGTATGTTCTTGTACTTTTGTATTTTTTATGAATATGGCAATTTATGACAAAGTAGAATTGCTGAGTATAATTAGTGAATGTATTTGCCATTTAGTTGGAAGTCTTAATATGACGCCACTATATCTGAAGCAAGCTGATGAAGGAAGAGGTTTGTTCTGGAGAAGTGATCCACTAAACACCTTTATGGCTTTGACATCTCATTTAGAATTATAACATAATTAATATAACATGCTGCACTAACCTGCAAAAGTGAGTCTGACGGCAGTCCCAAAGTGCATCGTCTTTGCACTGACCCCGAGAGCGCAGTAGTACAGCCCCAGATCGGACTCTAGGACCCCGCTGATAGCCAAACTGACCGACTCAAGCTTCCGGTCGGCTTCCAGACTGAAGTGACTTTCATCCTTATTATGGCAAATAATGAAATCTTTTTTCAGGTTTCCTTTTGTTGCCGATACGAGTAAAGTAATCTTCTCAGAGCTCAGACGATACCATGCCATCTCCGAGCTGGAGTTCAGGAAGCAGGGCAGAGAAATGTTCTGCTCCGGCTGGACACTCAGATTCACCGTGACTGTGTGACACTGTGTGCCGAAGCCTGGGAAAGACAACACAAGATCACACTTACTCAGCCACAACTCACAAGTCAAGTGTTTAGACCAAGGACCATACTATATACACACAATATGCACCTATATATATACATACACACACACACATTTACACATACATTTAGTCATTTAGGAGATGCTTTAATTATAAATAAGAAGAAATCTAGTCTTAGAGGCCTTTTTTAGAAGACAAGCAGTTAAAAAACAAATCGTTTTAGTTGTTGTTAATAAGAGGTCTTTAATAAATAATAAAAAAAAATAGAAAATATAGAAAGCTTAAAGTTTTTTTAAGAAAACAAATAGTCGGCAAGTCTTAAAGGTGTTTTTTGCATAAGAGGGTGAAATTAAGAAGGAAGAGATGTGGTTTTCGCCTTTTATATATTAATAGAGATCAAGGTATGGATGTATACTCACTGACTAAAAGGATAAGTTTGAGAACGCTCATGTTCCAGTCTCTTGTCAGATACTATTCATCTGTTCTGAGACATGGGAGCAGGGGTCTTTTAAACTCGACAGTTCGGGCTTTCAATGAGAAACCGCAGTTTTACTTATTTCCACAGTTGTCATGCTGGTGTTTACTGAAAAGGGAAGAATCTGTTCGGGGCTGCACAGCGCTGCACTTAAGTTTCATTTCTGAGGAATAAGGAAGCTGTCGATCAGCTCGGTGTTTACTCTTGCAGCGTCAGATTGAGCCTGATCCACTGACACACCACACACATCCCATGCCTGCTCAGTGTCTCTGTCATTTCTGCTCACTACACGTTTATATTTGGATTTTATCTCAGCAGCTGAACGCATCCAAGATCCTTGAGAAAAGAATCATTACTCTCAACTTGGATTCTACACTACACCTGTTCAAATACAGCAGCAAGTGTCCAGCAACTGGACAACTGCAAGATGACATTTCAGTTTCATTTTGCATGTCATTTAGCGCTGAAGCGACTGAAGCAGGAATCTGAAACTGATCGTTTCACAGGCTTCTTCTCGACTTCCTGTGTGTCTTCAGGGTGACTGGATTGCATGAGCTCTGTCTTGTAGTATGGCATTGTTGAGTCACACATCACTTGTTTATCTTTAACTCTTTCTTCTACTGTATCTTTCTCTTTTCTTCTCTTCTAACGCATGCCATCAAGAGTGTCTGATTTGTGGAGAGAAAAATTTCAATCGGGGTGAAGATCACTTCATGGCTTCCTTCGGCGACCTAGTGAAAAATAAATATGCTAAATGTGCTAAAACTTATTTCATGCTAACTCTACTACAAGTAAATTAAATATTACTGGGTACTGCTGTGCTAAAGTTGTCATGATTTTGATCTATGAACTTCCATTTATTCATCACAAGATGTCATTATCCACCACGTGGACTCCAAGCAGCTACAATAAGGAGCCCTTCCGTGAAACTTTAGTTAAATCTATAGCGTAGTTTTGTTTGGTTCTGCATCTATCATTCCCCTAGTGAGAGCTGCTCTTTCTAGTTTTTCTTAGTCTAGTAATCACCAATCCTTGCTGGTTTTCCCATTAGTAGAATATAGCCCATGTACCTTGTCTTGCCATCTTGGACCCTGTTTGCCACTGATTTGGATTATAGCTTGTGGACCTGCTGTTGACTGACCCCCACTTGTTCGCTGGACTATTCTTGTGTCTTGTCCATGCCATACCCATCTATTATTGCTCCAACCTGCCTGTATTTTGACCACGGATCCGTCACCTCTCGTCTTGTACTGATATCCTTTTCCTTTCACAGAGTTTTGGTGTAAAGATTGTGGCTCACTTCACACATCCAGTTTAAAGCTTTTAAAAACTTCAGGTTAGTACACGGCCACCATGGCCGCAGGCAAGCATGTCCATATCTACTCTCTGAGGTGACTAAAAGAAACAATGGGCAGGTTATCAAGATGCTGATGGACATGAACTGGCCAAAGATTTGCCTGTCATTAGTGAATTTAAGAACAGGTGGCCAGCCCTGTTTAATAAGCGAGAGGTAAGTCTCTGTAAAGTCAGCTATAATTACTTACATGGTTGTTGTAATTTTTTATTTAGAAGGATTATTCACTTTTATTTGGTTGTTTCATTTGTGGTAATGTTATATGCGATCTGCAAATATTAAAGACATACAGTTAGTGTATTATTAGTAGTACTGCAACAACATTCTGTCAGTTATGGATCAGGTATATTTTGACCAAATATTTGTTGGACATTTTGTGAAAGGCGTGTTCTTGAGTGTATTTACAGTGTATTTGTTTTACTCAAAATAGTAAGAGAAGCATTGAGTGTTTACTGAGTTTCGCACAAGATTTTGCACATAATTGTTAAATATGTGTAGAATTAAAGCCTACAGTACATTTAAGTTGCAATAATAGGAGAAAACAATGAGACAGTGTTCACAGTGTAAAGATGTTGAACAAATATACATTATATATATAAATAATTCAGTTGAACTTAATTTTTGGCCCACTCATCTTTGTAACATTGCTCTAGTTTATTGAGGTTTGTGGTCATTTGTTTATGCACAGCTCATGCCACAGCATTTCAGTCAGAATGAGATCTGGGTGAACTATTCTTTTAACTGAGACCTGTGGAGCCAGCGGTGAAGTCATTTCTCTGAGCGTTACACGGTCTGATCTTGGAGTGGATCTGCTGGGATTTTTTTTTTATGTCTCCCACTGGTGTATAATCTACCTTACTGTAGAATGATGGACTTCAAACTGTTTGGAAATGCTTCTCGAAGAACGTTGCTGGTGTCTGTAGACCTCAGTGTTATGGCTGGTGTTATGTCCAGAGGCAGTTAAATGCTGATGATCAGTTAATCAAAGGTTAACAATGCCAGTGTCACGATTGAGGGGTCTGAGGCGTGCGGATCCATTCGCAGGCTTTTATTGGACGAAGGCACGGTCAAAGCAGGCAGACGTCGAAACACAGCAAACAGGAGTATCAGAGGCAAGGCGACGACTGAATCCAAAAAACAGGCAGAGGTCAGGTCAGGCAGCAAACATTCAAAGAATCTCTAACAAAGGAAACACAAAGCTAGGCTAACTTTAAACAAACAATGCAACCTGCAGGTGAGGGGCCTGCTTCAGAATTTATAGTCTCAAAACAGGACGTAGCAGCAGAGGAAGTGATCACAGGTCATCCAGAGGTAAGGGCTCCCTCTGCTGGCTTGGCGTAACAGCCAGACTGTTATGTACACTCTTAAGTCCCATGTAATTCAGATTTTCCTAACATAAATTAATGAAATGATGCAATATGTCATATTGTTGTTGTTGTTCATATATATATATATAAATTATTATTCTTTTGTTTTTACTACGGTACCACTAATGATAGGGCTGAACAATAGGGGTGAAAATCGACACTGATTTGATGGTTTTATTTGATCTATTATGATTATCATGTCAATGATTCAATTCAGTCTGATAACACAATTATATTAAATTTTATATTAAATTATTAGTACATGTTATATTTTTTCATATTAATATCATTAATTGTTGTTACTTAATTCAACGTAAATATAGCTTCAATATATACAATATATAGAAAAAGGGAAAAAAGAGGAAAAGACAATTCCGCCCTCAGTGGGTGGGCCTCAATTAGTGGTAGCTGTTATTTGCCATTTTTTAATTAACGGCTTTACATAAAAGGAAACAAAATAATCAATAAAATAAAATAAAAAAAATCATAGCAATAAAATAAAGAATTTAAAAACATTAAACAAATTTTAAAGTATAAAATACAGTGCAATCAGTTTGGATACAGTGTTTATATAATAAATGCACAGCTAAACAGATTTAAATGTGACTAATGTTTCAGCACATCTAATCTCTTCTGGAAGCTGGTTGCAACCGAGGGCGGTACATCGCTAAAATCAGACTCCCCTTGTTTTGTATGAACCCTTGGTATTTCTAACTGACTCGATCCTAATGGTGTTCTGTTGTGTTTATATTCAGTGAGCATATCTACAATGTATTTAGGTCCTAGGCCATTACGTGATTTATAAACGAGTAAAAGTACTTTCAATCCTAAAAGTAACTGGAAGCCATTGTAAATCAGCACCTGTTGATGGTTTATTTTTTGTGTTATTTAGACACTGCATAGAATAAATACTGGGGGTTAAAAATGATCAGATCTAGCAGTTTTAATGCTTTTTTGTACGATAGAGTACTTTCCCGTCAGGCAATACAAAATACTTGTAGTTTAGTTTTTCTCTACTTGTCTGCAGTTTTGAATTTCAACACGGCAGAGAGAGCTGGGTCTGAGCAGTGTTTAACAAGCATCATTGTTGCCTCTTTACTTGGATCCTCAAGGTTGCGTTTCTTTCTCTTTTAACAGTCCTCTGCCACGTCAACAGTTTTGTTCAAGTGAATCCAGTAATCCACATTCTCTTCTACTGTTGGCAGAGTATTATAGAAGTCAGCGAGTGGCATTGCAGATTACGGCAGTTCACTGAAGTGTGGCTTTTATATGTCATGAACAAACAACAGTCGAATTACAGAAGAACAGAGAAGATCTCTATCAATAGATATCTAGATGTTTATGAAATTAGTAAACTCAAGTTATCCTGTATCCTTCAGTAAAATCAAGTGTTTAAAATAACTGAACATGAATATAATTTTTAATATTAAAAAATGTAAATATGAAATGAAAACCGCCGGTAGGTGGCAGTACATCACTGTTAATGAGTGATTGAACGAGGCGTTCTCTGTAGGGATGTTTTGAGTGACAGTCCTCATTAAGATCCATGATCAGAAAGTAGCTTCTTTCTAATGGTGGGATCCTGTCAGAACAAGATCAAGATCAGAAAATCAGAACTGCTCAGGTAACTTACATAAAGTGCATGTAAAAGCATAAACATTAACACCGCATTAAAAAACTGTAACAGTGAGATACGTACACCGCTTTGACAAAAGAACATTTGATTTCACTTTATTTTGATGGTCCCTTATGAACATTCTTTTGACAATAAGTCAAACTAACTTTCATTATAGTGTTTTAGTAGAGTATTATTAAACTGTTAGGTTAGGGTTAAAAGTTTTTGACAAGTTACCTATAGTCAGTAGAATGTCTGTTAGGAGATCATCTCACTAAAAAGTTAGCACATAAGAATCAGTTACTTATTGTCAGCAGAATGCTCATAGGGGACCATCAAAATAAAGTGTTACCGTAAATTCATATCACTTAATGCCAGAATAATATCGTATACACTTTTGATCAATTCTTTGACTGGCAATTACCATTTACTTCATAAACGAACATTTAAGACAACTCCTTCATAGGTGGCTACTTTCAAAAGCATGATCAATACAATACTGGAAGCAGAAGTAATGTGCTCACAGAACACTCAGTGCTCTCTAGTAAGCACACACACCCTCTAGGTTATAACGCTCAGCTTCTCTGAAAGCGGCAGTCAGCGTCTCGATCTTGCACATGACGTGGCGCTCCCTGTAAAGGTTTCTTTAGGAAGTGTTTGAGACAGAGATGATGAGTCTCTGTCCCGCTGTACTGTGGTGGTACGGACTGATTCTCACAGCACAAGGTACGTCTGCTCCGTTGCTTCTCTTGCGCTGTCCGAGCTGTGGTTTGATGCGGTGGGTTTATCTGTCAGCTCTCCAGCTCCATCGGGTCCGGCCCAGGGGCATGGCTGTCCTACCCTGCGGTCAGCTGAAGGCTGGGAGAGTGACCTGGAGCAGAGATCTGCACGGACGCCGAGTGTCCATCCTCAGCACCGATAACGGAAGGGTGACCAGACACATGCAGAATCACAGCCACAGCTCGCTGCCAGACCTGTCTCTGCTCATCTGGTTCGTCTCGGCCTGGGATGAAGGCTTGTATTACTGCAACGGGACTCCGGTGGCGTGTCTGACCGTCAAAGCAGGTCAGAAACAGCTCCTGAGCATGACGTGCTGAAACAGCCTTTGTATATCGCTGCTCAAACTAATGTCCAGTGTTTCCTTCGTTTCCTGTATTATCGTTTGATGTTATCTTCCTCTATTGGAGGTTTATTGTAAAGTATCTTTGAGCTCTGGAAATACACTATATAAATGAAGAACATTTTTATTATTATATATTTCAACTATCTTATCAAAAGCTATGGACTTTTAGGCCAGCATTTGCTACTAACGAATGGATTCCTCGATTTCACACTCTTCAAACAAAAAACGGTCTCTAAGATCTACTTACAGACTCACACAGGTCAAAAAATGCAAGATAAATCAAGAGACTTACGCTTTGAGTCAATACTTTATCTAAATGAGGTCACATGACACTTGGGGACACAAACACACGTGCATATATCTACTACATCTGTGCGTTAATGGCTGAAACATGTGAATGTGAATGTTAACACCGTCTGTGTGATCTTAAACACACTTCACAGCTCGTTCCTTCTACAGATTATCTGGATAGATTTAAGAGCTCTTCAGATCTTCAGAGATGATGAATGAATCAGTGAGAACAGAAACGGACTTTCGCTTCTTCTCTTTTCACAGCTGATGGACAGAACACAACCGACATGACCAAGTGTCTCAAAGGTGAGTCAGAAAAGAAGGGCATCGCTTTCCAATTTCACTGCTGCTTCACTAATATAAGCTAAGCAAAGAAAGGGGAAATCCTTTCTCTGCGCTGGAAGGACTGGTGGTGTAATCAAGCCATTCCCTCCTTAATTTATGCTTTCACTTCCTCTTGTGATAACAGTGAAGATGTATGATTGTGACAGGCTTAATATTACACAACTGTCTCAAAGGTTACATACAAAATGTAACCGTAGCAGTTGAATGCAGTAAAATCAGGAACCTGTGATTTGTTCATTCTCTTTCACTTTTAATTGACAAGAATACAAAGACAAGATTTCACTGACCAACGTAAATGTATTTTGTAAATACAGAAGTTGGGACAGAGGCAGAATGAGAGGATGATGTTTGAGTTTAAAAGGAGCTCAGCAATGCTTGATCACGGCTCATCGTTTCAGAGAAGAGCAATGAAAATCACAGAGAACTGAGGTCTTTATTCAAGAAACTCCAGGACATGTAGGTCAGGGCAGGAAAGCTTCCTTCTTTCAGACAAACACAGAGTATTTCGACTCTTAAGACTCTTTCGAGCTTAATAATGCTGGTGGATAGTGACCATGATTTTGAAGCATTGAACATTATCCATATATCCACATGGGACATTTTGTGACAAAAATCTTTCTAGTTTATTTAGTTTAGTTAACATAAATTACAGACTTCCGGTTATGTTTCCGAGTTCTGTCTTCTCAATCATGTTTCTTGCTTAATCACAGCATGTTGCAGTAGTCAGAGAAACTTATGAGTCATAAGCAGGAACCATATAATCAAGAACCATCAGATGGCTACAAAAGCTTAAATATTAGCTTCCTGCTGTTGCAAGTTTGACCAAGGGCCAGCACTTGCAGTAACACCACATAGCTTAAAGCAACAATCAGGTCTAGCAACAATATGATACTTAGCACTAGATAAGCAAGCAAAATCTCAATACCCTAACAGCTTAAAAGCAAAGATCTTCTGAAATAGCATAGAATGAATAAGAAGCTGAGAAGAGCAGCATGCTCCTTTAACGCAGTACAACATATGGTCAAGATCTGAAGTTTAGGCAACAGCATGTTACCCTATGCAGATAATCGATTGCATTAATAACCTTAATAATAAATTCTACAGTATCCAGAATGTTACAGAACCAAACTGACTTCATCAGATAAGGTCCATCATTTAAGAGGGGAGGAGCATTTTCAGATTTGAATGAAAGATTATGGAGGCAAACCATGACTTTTTATTGACTTGCACGGATGAATTGTTTACCACAAAATAGCAAAGTGAGCTAACGAAATAAATAGGCATTAGCATTTTGATTTCACACAGACTTTAAAGCAACAGCACGTCACTGACTTAAAACACAGCGTGTTGGAAATAATAGTAGAATAGGTTTAATGAAGCTAGATGAGCCTTAAGCAGCAAGTTTGTTTCATATTAAAACACATTAAAAACAAGCATTGGAGTTTACCAGTGTGTCAAAATACAACCATGACCAATACAGCAACAGCATGCCTAACGGATAGCTTCATTTCCAGCATAGCATAACACGACTCCGTATGAAAGAAGAAACTTACCTTCGTGAAGACATCCAGAGAGGAAGAGAGGGTTAAATGGATGCTTAATATCTTGCTTCTTCCAGCGAGGAAAGCAGATCACGTGCAAAAGGGTCTGTCAGGGATGTATTCGGAAATTTGGAAAATTTGTGTTCAACTTCTGGGAACTTCTGTTGCAAAACATTCGTGAGATGAAATTCGCCAGTGGAAAAAGCCATATACACCTAGGATGGCTTCAGGGTGAGTAGTTTATGGTGTAATTTTCATTTTTATTTTAAATATAGCCTTGAGCCTCATCTCAGAGTCAATGAGACAGTGGAAATGTGTGCTTGGTCACAAACACCATCCAGACTTTCATCAGCCATCAAAATTTGTTCATAATTACAAAATACAATTACCAAATCTTTGTACTTTCATAAGTTAAAGACAATGAACAACATTTTTGATTTTATAGCATTTTACAGAACATCCCAACCTCTATGGAAGTGGGGCTGGACATCATTTGATTCAAGTCATTCATTAAAATTCAATAGAGGGACAGCAATCAAAAACAAACAAACAACAAGCTTGACAGATGTAGGATAACGATGAAGCAGGACATGTGTCTGATCAGAGTGTGTGTGTGTGTGTGTTGGTCAGGAGTGGGACGTGTGGATGTGACGGAGCGGGTGCTGATGTTTGCCGGGATCTCTCTGGCGGCTCTCGCGTTCCTCTCTGCTACTGCTGCTGCTGTCAGAGCTTCACGACGGAGATCTCGATGGAGATCTAACAGCACAGAGCTGTACGTCAACATAGGAGAACACCCTGACCGCTGACCGCTCAGACGAGCTGTGACTTCTACTAACAATCTCTAAGTCATATCAACCCAGTCCAGACCTGGCCCAGTCTGACCAGCAGACCTTCTCTCTTGTGAAGCTGTGATGCAATACTCGACTGTTTCTTCATGAGTGTTTGATGAAACTCTGGGCAGAAGCGCTTCAAGGGCTTTCTCTTCTTCCCTTTTCTTTCTCTCCCTGCACCACGCTTTCTTTCACAAGACGGCTGAGCCAATACACTCAACACCAATGTGTCAGTCTTTCTGCCTGGTCTCATGGCATAAACGTACCTGGGTGCACTTTTAGCGAGACACAAAATACGCATAAAAAACGTATCACTGCAGTTTACAAAAGAAATGAACACTAGAGGCAGTAAAATGGTCATCTTTAATTCCTTTTTTATACTAATCTGCAGAGATTTGATGAATTACTTGATGAATATCATGTGACTTCAAAACAGTATTAACATGCTGGGAGATTTGAACGTTATCATCATGTCCAGCTTCATATCTATGAGTTTTCATAGACACTAAGTTTCTTTGGTAGATCACGGAGTACAGAGATGCTTTTGAGAGGCAAGGAGCTCCGGTTCAATCCTGGGTAACTACTCTTCAACAAAACAGTTTAGATCTGAGGAAGATGAAATGACATGGTTGTGTTTTAGTGCCACTTAGTGGACATTTCTCTTTGAAACCGCAGCAAAACACGCAGTAAGGCACGTAAAAACAGTGCTTCACAAAAAGTGCACAGAGGTACGTATTTTTATGAGACCAAGTTTCAAGGTTCTTTCTTCTTTTCATGTACACAGCATAATATGCTGCAAATCATTTTTATGGACATTAGAAACATTTATTTAGCAAGGACACATTACATTAATCAAGTGACATTTTTTTTTTATAATTTTATTTCAAATAAAAACTGTTCAAAACATATTCACAATATAACAGTTTTTCACTGTATTTTTGATCAAATAAAAGCAGTCTTTTTCTATGCAATCTTTTTTCCAGCACTTTAGATACAGTTGAAAGAAAACAGTCTGACTCTGTGGTATAATGAAAACACTCGCACCCTAAAGAGAGCAGCTCGGAAAATGGAGCGCAGGTGGAGAAAAAGTATTTTGTATTGCCTGGCGGGAAAGTATCCAATCATACAGAAAAATTCTAAATGTGATTATTTTTAGTTTCTTTTAGAAAAAAACCCCAAAATGTATTTAATACTGTGACTAAATTAACAAATGACTTCCAGAAGTCATAGATCCTATTTTGACCATTATTAATTCATCATTGTCATTAGGACATGTTCCCAAAACCTTCAAACTGGCTGTAGTTAAGCCTCTCATTAAGAAACCACATCTTGATCCCAAAGACTTAGTAAATTACAGACCAATCTCTAATCTCCCTTTCTGTCAAAGATACTAAAAAAAGGTAGTATCCTCAAAACTATATTCATTCAGAAAAATGGTGTCTGTGAGGATTTCCAATCAGGTTTTAGACCATATCATAGTACTGAGACTGCTCTCATTAGAGTTACTAATGACCTGCTTTTATCATCAGATCGTGGTTTTATCTCGTTATTAGTGCTATTAGATCTAAGCGCAGCATTCGATACTATCGATCACAACATTCTCTTGAAGATGTTGGCATTAGAGGAAGCACCTTAGCATGGTTTAAATCATATCTATCTGACTGCTATCAGTTTGTAGCATTAAATGAGGAGGTGTCATATGTATCACAAGTGAAATATGGAGTTCCTCAAGGCTCAGTGCTAGGACCGTTACTTTTCAACCTATACATATAAAAAACTGGATGATGAGTAACTTCTTAATGATAAATTCAGAAAAAAATGGAGGTGCTAATTATTGGACCTAAAAACCTGTGATGCAATACTCGACTGTTTCTTCATGAGTGTTTGATGAAACTCAGGGCAGAAGCCCTTCAAGGGCTTTCTCTTCTTCCCTTTTCTTTCTCTCCCTGCACCACGCTTTCTTTCACAAGATGGCTGAGCCAATACACTCAACACCAATATGTCAGTCTTTCTGCCTGGTCTCATGGCATAAACGTACCTGGGTGCACTTTTTAGCGAGACACAAAATATGCATAAAAAACGTATCACTTAATCTTAAAAATATATCTAAATTACGACCTATGCTTTCAACCTCTAATGCAGAAATGTTAATTCATGTGTTTATGACCTCGAGGTTAGATTATTGTAATGCTTTATTGGGTGGTTGTTCTGCACGCTTAATAAACAAACTTCAGCTAGTCCAAAACACAGCAGCTAGAGTCCTTACTAGAACTAGGAAGTATGATCACATTAGCCCAGTTCTGTCAACACTGCACTGGCTCCCTATCAAACATCGGATAGATTTTAAAATCTTTTTTACCTATAAATATATAATTACCTATAAAGCCCTGAATAATTTAACTCCTCAATACTTGAGCGAACCGGGAACTCCTCATAAAAGGGGGATGTACTCGTTACATTGTAAAAAGAATGGCATCTACGCTAATATTAGTCTTGTTTCTTTCTTATTCTGTTTCTCAGTTTGTATCCAGATCAGATACGCCTGTAGAAAATCACAGGTCCAAACAGAGGTTTTTTATTTTATATGTGCAACCTGAATTCTAAAAATTTTGGGAGGTTTTTTTAAAAATGTAAAAAAGAAGAGTTTTGGTGTTTGAGTTTGGTCATTCTTGCCTGATATAGGTTCCCAGCTGTTGAAAAGTTTGTGGTTGTCTTTTTGTTTTTCCCTTTAATGATTTCAGCATACATAGTGCCTTCCAAAACATGCAGGTTGCCTCCAGAGATGCTGCTCTGAATCCTTCGATGATGTCGGAACGTTGGTTTTAAAGTATTTTTACATTTTTTTTTTACACTCTGTCAGACTGCCCATCTTTACTTCCGACAGATTGGGAGTCTCTTTTATAGCTGATCATGTTCCAGACCTGATGTCAACTAACTAAATTAGATGCTAGATGTTCTCCCAGCAGAATCTTTAAAAAATGTCTTCCTTTTTTCAGCAATTTTTTTGCCCCCGTGCCAACTTTTTTGAAACCTTTTGAAAGGCACTGAATTTGAACCAAGCTCATTTAGTGAATAAAAGTGCAGTTTAAACATTCGTTATCTAGGTTCTACTGTGAACAAAATATTGGCTCATGTGATTGGAACGTCTTTTAGTTTCTCATTTCATTCAGATGACCAAAAAAACCCCCAATGTGCCAGTATCTTCAGAATTCAGGCTGTATGTGTCATTTTTCATTTAAAGAAGAGAGTGATTTAGGGAGTTTTCTCTCCTTGGATGCCAAAGTGACTCATCATCACTCATCACGAGGAATAAGCTTTCCCAGATTCTGAATTACAATTCTTTTATTGAACTGAAACTGAAAAACATTGCCTCCAACTGTTTGTAAAAAGATGCTTGGCTTGCACTCAATGGGAATGTTAAAAAGTTCACATTACAGGCAAAGATTTAAAACACAAGAAAAGATTCAAAAACATCTGCATGAATATGGTTACAGGCAAAGAAAACACTAAATATCGTGTGCTTGCACCTTCTAAAGAACCACCACCAATAACAGATTCCTCTGGAGACTCATGGGAAGTGTGTGTGAGAGTGAAAGTGTGCGAGTCTCTGAGTAACAGCAGAGGAATCAAAGAAAGCACACACTGCTTAAGAAAGAATCACGTTAGCCTTTATTAACGAACAGCAAAATCAAAGGACGTAATCATGTAACATAACTGATATTTCTAGAAAAGCGGTCTACCGATGAGACACGAGCGCTCCAGCAAACACAGATGATGCATGTTGGGAATGTAATGGTCAAATCTCTCCGAGCCCGATCCTGCAGATCCTGTCCTCATCAGTACTCAGAAGAGCAAGGGGTTTCTAGCTGCTGGTCCCTGGGAAGGTTCCTGTGCCTAAAACAATTAAGTGATCCATTCGTGTCGGACTGGAGGGCAGCTCAGTAACCTCTGCATCATTGATTCAGTTTTTGGTTTCTGTGGTCATAGCTTTGATTCATCGCAACATGCGCTTGGTCTCTGGAGGTCAGGTGAGCCTGCGCTCGTTTAGAGCTCTTCTCTCACACACGGCTCGGGGCAGGCCTCACTCGTACTCGGCGATCAACACCATCATGCCTACGCCGAACAGCAGGGCCAGGATCTCCAGCAGCGACTGGCCGAGGCTGGAGCGGCCCACCAGCAGCTCCGGGAGCACGGTGACGGTGGCGATGTAGACGAAGCCCCCGGCGGTGAAGGGCAGGATCCAGGCCGTGGCCGCGGCTCCCACCCCTTCGGCCAGCAGAGAGCAGGCGGTCCCGGCCAGAGCGCCCAGAGCGGTCAGCAGCTGCAGACACATGGCCTAAACAGAACGGAGCCGGTGTCACCTTCACTTCGGATTTATTTTGTGCATTTTAGTCAAGGGTCCTCTCTAATCGGTGTCTTTAGCCTATGGAACATATTTTCTGCCTCATTCTGGGACTACATCAGATCACAAATACAACTATTTGACTGGTAATTTTAAAAAAAAAAAAATACAAATAAAAAATAAACGTAGCTAAGTCGAATACTTGAATGCTCTATTTCTGCATTGATGCAAATCATTTCGAGCCCTCTAGAAAACAATTCAGGATAAAGAAGAAACTCTGTGAGGGCTTTACAGCTCTTACCTTCCTCTTGGTGCAGCCGGACTGGACCAGAATGGCGAAGTCTCCGATCTCGTGTGGCACCTCGTGCAGGAGGATGGTGATGGTGGTGACGGCACCCACCGCCGGGCCGACCAGGAACGAGGCTCCGATTGCAAGCCCGTCCGTGAAGTTGTGTGTGAAATCAGCAGCCAGGTTCAGATAGCCCGACACTTTAATATCTGCAGACACACACAGCGTTCCTGTCAGAGACAACGACCCCACACACACACACACACACACACACCTCCAACACCACAGCCCCTTCATACCAGAAGACTTCTCCACGCTTTTCTTCACAGGCTTCTTAGAGTCAGAGTTTTTCTCTTTGCCTCCCTTCTTCTCTCGTTTCTTAGCATCATCCTCTTCATCGCTGTCTTTCACCTTTGGAGCAGCTGAAAACATGACAAAAATGGTCTTTACTGCAATTGGAAACAACGTCCAGATCATGTACACTGCTTCACTCAGTGAGCTACTGGGCTTTTTACTGCAACAACTTAGAATAAACAGTTCAGAAAATACCATACGTACAAAATGATGTGAATTTATTTAGTAACGAACTCTTCATGGGGTTTCAGAAAGGGACATCATTTTCGTTATGTTAAGCCATCCAAGTCTTCATACCCAGGCTTCCCTTTAAGACTCTTACCGTGAGAGTGAGCGTGAGAGTGACCTCCCTTCAATAGACGAACAAACTTCTCGACCACCAGAAATGCAACGATGCCCGCAAGCACCCACAATCCCACAGACATCATGTGACCATGAGCTGCACCTGCCACAGAAACCAAGCTCTCACTGACTCTTCAGGAATAATAAACAGCATCTTACAATAACCTGTGTGTTCCACTCCGGACGAATTAGAACTTTGGTTACAAAAATGTTCAGAGATTGAACAATAACCTACCGTGTGAGTGACCGTGTGACTCCTCACTAGCGTGTGAGTGATCATGTGACTCGCTGCCTTCGTGCGATTGGCCGTGATGAGAATGAGGCTCTGTGTTGAAATCGATGGGTGAAGATAGACTGGTTAGTATGGGAGAACAGCTTTTCATATGAATAACATACGCACCATCAAATCTAGACATGGATTTATAGAGATCATACAATACACGATTCAGAAAACAATCTAGAATTACACGGCCGGTCTCATCTGGCTCTAAGTAAAAGACTTGAGCACACTATATATTTACATCATTCGTGACAGACCTCTCTGGGGCGCTCACTCACCCAGCGCATGAGGGATGAGGTGCAGGAAGGCGTCTCCGAGCAGACCTCCGGAAGCGAAGCTCAGGAGCACTTTGAGCAGGTTCTGGTGCTGGTCCGTGTTCGACTGCACCGGGATGAGGAAGAGGATGAGGAAGGGAGCGGCGCTGATGAGCAGAGTCGCTCCGATCGCCTGCAAGCGGGAGAAAGAGAGAAAGAGGAAAACTCAAAGTCCTGTTTCAGCCGGAGTTGAGGAGGCACAAATTAAAAAAACTGAAATACAAACCTGTACATATAATCACACATTAAAATAAAGTAAAACTCATAAAAAGGCATCTCTCACTTCAACTTGCTCGCTCCCAGCATTGGATTGTGGGAAATAGTGCTAAAAGGTAGTGAACGGATGTAGGGAACGAAGTCGTTCACTCAGAACTTGGAAAGCACTACAAAATGGCTGACACCCACAATAGTTCACTATATAGTGGACAGGGAGTGGTTTCAGGAACAGCACTTGCTATCCAGCACACTATTATTATCGCTTGCCTTTTTCATTTTATTTTACAGAACAGTAAAATGACAATACCCTCAGACAGAACAGACGAGTTGTGGATGAGTAACAGAAGAATGAGGATCTAGCAAAGGATGGGAGTGTTTTTGCTTAGCCTATAATTTTAATTAATTCGTGAACGCACAGGATTCATATTTGAATCGAATTTGGCAGCATAATATTTACAAGTCCATATCACAATTTGAACTGTTCTTCTTTTGTAAAAAAAAACAAAGCGTTCTACAAACAGCAACTAACATTCTAGGAAGCAAGAACTAACGATAAGACTTTATTTTGAGGTTACATCTATTAGTTGCTGAAGAGATGAGCATGACTATCACATGCGGTACAGCGTTTCCCACAGAGAGGAGCTGTTGTCATGGTGGAGATTAGGTTTCCCTGGAAACGCTCTGTGATATAACAGTGGTATAAAAACACCCAAATCAGGTTTCGATTTTAAAAAGTACAGCGCTCACATTTATTCAACAAAGTCTTATGAGGGGCCGCCACAAATAAATCACTGTATGGGAAACACCGTGATCTATATCGTGCAGCTCTAGTTCTTGAAATGTTAGGAAAACTTTCCTGGCTAACCAAAACCAAAACATAAAAATAATGTTCTGGGAACCAAAAATTATTAGCTGGGAATGTGCTACAAATTGAGCAGTTAGCAAATGATTTATAAGTAACTTATGACTGTGTTAAGTATTAACATTTGACAGAATTCCCTGAATCTGAAGTTACTGTAATACGGTGACAATCTCGTCCATCACGCTGTTTTACCTGCATCCAGAGCTCCACCATGTTCCGCTTCCCTGCTTCTGCATCTCTTTTCTGTCGCTCTGCTCCATGATCGTGTGAGTGTCCGTGACCGTGTCCGTGACCGTGTCCGTGACCGTGTCCGTGATCGTGTCCGTGATCGTGTCCGTGATCGTGTCCGTGATCGTGTCCGTGATCGTGACCGTGATCGTGACCGTGATCGTGTCCGTGCTCATGCCCATGATACTCCTCTTCAGCCTGGGGCAGGTTGGCTTCAGCGCTCCATTTGCTGGCCCCATGGTGCATCTTGACCCCTCCATGCGAGTGTCCATGGCAGCCGCCGTCTCCGTGAGAGTGTCCGTGATGATGGTGTGAGTGAGCGAGCGTCTGCTGACACACTGCCATCCCGACAGCCATCAGCAACAGTGCTCTGATGAAGCTCCCCATGCCTGCTGTACTCAAACACAATAATCGTCATCAGTGCTATAACAGAAGCATGGGTGCACTGACTCGGCTCACGCTTAAAGGAATAGTTCACCCAAAAAATTTCAATTCCAGCATATTTTACTCACCCCAAAGCCATCCTAGGTGTATGTGACTTATGAGTGTTTATGAGTTTCTCCTTCGTCTGGGCCGTTTGCCAGAAGTCAGGTATTTAGGTTATAATTTGAAAAGTAGAGGGCATGTGATAACCCCCAACGGTGTATAGGTTAGTTTTATTTGTAGTACTTGCAGATATATCCGCTTTACAGAGCTTCAAAAGAATGGCCACTATCCACAAGCATTATCAAGCTTAGAAGATACATAAAAAAAAAAACTATACATCTAAGTTGCCTTTGGGGTCAGTAAAATATGGCGTAATTTTTATTTTTGGGTCAACTATTCCTGTTTTCATGTTTATGCACTTTATTGTGTGAATCCTCTTGATGTTTATGCTGCTTTTTAACGGCAGAACATGCAGGGCAACAGGAGAAACCCAGAAAAACGGCAACAATATAGAAAAGAGCTTTAGAGTAGCATAGCATTTCACATTAGCAGCAAACAAGCTTGAACTAATAAAACTGGCAGGTTTTTGTAGCAGAAGATTTCATAGTTTCATGAACTATGGATGAATGAATATTGACACCGAGAACTGATAATCAGAACAACATCCTGCTGTAAAGCGGACGTGACGACAGCAGAGAGGAAATCACACCTAACCATCAATAAAACCCATTTCATTTAGGTCTGCGATTTATGAGCTCATTAAGAGCAGTTCCCCAAAAATAAGGTTAAGTGTTCTGGGGCAGAACTTAACGTGAAGCGAGACTCACTTCCTAACAATGTTTCACCTCAGCTTCCAGCTTCTGTTAAATCACAGGAAACGGCTCTGAAATGCCTCCGAAACCCGCAGTATCAAACGACGGAAGCTTAACCTGGTCCAGCGATCTTAAACCAGGTCTAAACCACACTTGGTAGCCCAGCAAAGCAGATAAAGCTGTTCGCTGAGGATGCTCTGCTGCATCGGACACCGAGTCCGTGTGTTTGAACAGGATCAGCGCTTCTCTGCTAATACAGAAAACACACGATCGTCGCGTACATACCTGCTGCTGTGTACACGACTCCTGTAACGATACAATCCGCAAACACTCCGATAGCGCTTATTGTGCGCAGCCGGTAAGATACAGACCAGCAGATGCTGCGCACTCTCGAAACGACGTGGCATTTAGTCAACGAACTGAACTCCCGCGAGACTTCAGATCTGCGCGTACAAAACACCGAAAACAACGAAATAACGCGAGATTACAGTCACACGTCAAGCCGGATGCGAATGCTGTACGTTAACTACTTGAACCTATTTGTTAAAACTGTTTATTATTACTGTTATTTTGAAGGTGCCTTTCTGTCATTGTACATTGGAATAGTGATTCATTTTAGCGATGTTTTTTAAGGAAACGACTGCAGTAAACTGACTGGGCGGGAAAGTCGTGCTGTTTAATGAGAGACATTGCGTTATTCCCGCTGCAGGGGGCGCACGTGACCTTCACACAGAGTTTCTGCCTGCGACTAAAAACAAACATGACTTTATTTCTTGACATATTTTTATTTCACATATGACTTTATTTATCATGATTGCGACTTTACAGCAGATTTTATATCTGTGACCTTGAATCATAAATTGCAAAATAAATAGAAATTTATACATAATCGGGAGGCTGAGTAAATAAGCTTTCTATTGATGTTTGTTAGGATTTGTCTATATTTGGGTGAGAAACTACTTTTTAAAAATCTGAAAAAAAAAATTAAATATTGAGAAAACTGTCAAAATTGCGTCCAAATGAAATTCTTATCAATACACATCACTAATCAAAAATGATGTTTTGATATGCAGTGCCTATACTACTAAAATTTTTCCCTGCACCACATACACCATTATGAAAACAGAAGTCACAACTTTGTATATTTGTTTAAAATAAAAATGAAATAGGTGCATTGCATAAATATTCAGCCTCTTAAACTGCTTTAAATTACTTTCTTCCATATCAGTCTACGCTCCATACACCATAATGCCATAGCAAATTACAGGCTTTTAACATTGTTGCAAATGTATGAAACACAAAACACTTACATGATTTCATTGCAAAAATATTCATACCCCTATCTAGTACAGTTAAAGTTCCACGAAATCATGTAGCCTTCATTATCCATAATGGAAGAGGTTTGAAACAACCAGGACTTTATCTAGATCTAGCCTCCTGACAAACTGAGCAACTGATGGAGAAGGGCTTTGGTTACCATTGTGACCAAGAACCTGATGGTCACTCTGGTTGAGCTCCATGATCACATGTGAAGATAGAAGAAATCTACAGAAGTACAAACATCACTGCAACACTGATCCTCTCCTCAGTTAAGACTCTTGGAAACAGACTTGGAATGTGTGAAGAAGCACCTAAAGTACCCTCAGACTCTGAGAAACAAGATTCCTTGGACTGATGAAAATCAATTCTAAGCATCATGTTTGAAGGAAACCAGCCTTGTGCTTTAGAGCTGTTTTTCAGCGGCAAGGACTGACAGAACAAAATACAGAGCTAGTCTTAAAGAAAACCAACCCAGTCCAGAGCATTCAGAAAGGTTCACCTTCTAACAGACAATGACCCTAAATACACGCAAGAGTGAATGACCTCGAGCGGCCTGTCCTTGAGGAGAAGAGTGGAAGATAAAGGACAAATCA
Organism: Puntigrus tetrazona; assembly: GCF_018831695.1. Taxonomy (NCBI): domain Eukaryota; kingdom Metazoa; phylum Chordata; class Actinopteri; order Cypriniformes; family Cyprinidae; genus Puntigrus; species Puntigrus tetrazona. The sequence continues at coordinate 460,215 of NW_025048651.1, forward strand.
CTGATGAACATCAAACAAAGATGCTTAAGCTGTGTTAACAAAAAATGAAGGGAGGCTTCTGAATAATTTTGCACTGTAGGAACTGTATCTTTGTTCGAGAATCTGTATCTTTGTTAACTTGAGAATCATATTTTATGATCTAATAATGTTTCTTGGCATAAAAGAAATATTAGTAATGCTGACCCGTTGTTGAGCAGTTCAGATGCAAAGGCCTCTAAGAGCCATATGATATTTTCTTCTGAAATGAGCGTTTACAGGCAGTTACAGGCTTTTGCATCTGAACTCTTCAAATAGACTGGTGCTGTTTGACTGGTTTTGTGAATTAAATAAATGGTCTGTAGTACTTTGGAGACATTAACCTGTTTTTACAACATTTGATCTAACCATTGCTTAGTAGTTGATATGCTAATGAGTTGCGCAGGGGAAAAAAATTTAACAAGCAACTAAAATGTCATCACTGACTGCCATAGTATCGTTTTCTTTCTATGGAACTTAATGATGACCAAAAACAGCTTGAAAATCTTCCTTGTGTTTGGCAGAACAAAGAAACGTATACCGGTTTAGAGCTACTCGAAGTTTCGTATTTTTGGGGTCAACTATTCCTTTAGAATCATAGCTGAAATTCTGTTTCTCTCAGAGATGTTTGCTTGTCGGAGCATCTGTCCCAGAATCAGACGCTTCTGACAGACACATCTAATCCATCATGCTGCAGTCAGAGAGATCTTCTCCTTCAAGTTCAGAGCTCCTGTGCTCTGACCCCGGGCCACAGACGGGAGACGGCATTGTCCTGATGCTAATCAGAGCCCGATCCATTCGATCACGGCCATCTGCCCGGCCGCCCGCTCCCCGTGACCTCCGACCTGCTGGCCTCTCCTCGCCCTGCAGATGAGCGCCGGAGTTCAAGGTGACCAGCCGTCTCTCTCTCGGGGCTCAGCTCTTCTTCAGTCCAGCCTGACCACGAACCAACCCATGAACGCTCTCTACTTTACCTGAATGCTCCTAAACGTTCTCCTGCGCTTCCGCCTAACTCTTTAGACGGTCTTTACATACAGTGTCAAGTTTAGAGCAACATTTTGGCTGAGCAGGAGGTTTTAAAGAGCTTGCAACCAGCAAAAGCGTGAGGAGCAACTTGAGGTTTATATGCTTTTAAGCTAGAAGAATGCAATAATAGGGATGTATAATGACGAGATTGAACAATTTGTTATTAAACGCAGAGAAGCTCTCTGTAATCAATTCGACGATAATCACTAGAAATTGTGCTATGTATGGTCATGTAAGTTTTCCATGCTTGAGTTAAATGTTTTTTTGGTAAGCACATATCTCTTAATTCACCTGTTATGTGCTGTTTTTTGTAGCTATCTACCAATGGACTAGATAAAACTCCTGATTTATTTAGTGTCCATTAAGCTTTCTTCATTGTCTCAGGTCCTGGAGTCTCCGATGAACGAGGAACAAAGCTGGAAACCACCGATTAAACATTTAAATCAACCGCACGGGAAAATCATTTTCTGACGAACTGAAGAAACCGATCTTAATGATTGAGACGTCACTGCTGAGGCTGCCCTGTGCATATCTGTCTTCAGTGATAAGCGCGTTTGTAGATTATCCATGATGCTCGCGGCTCTTTTGTCCATGAGCTCGGGTTGTGAATAGTGCTGCTGAAGATGCACAAAAGCTGTCAGAGCGAGCCCATGGAGTGAGACGAGGCCAGCCGTCTGTAATCCTATTACTACCACCCCGATCCAGCAGAGCGCTCACCGGACCGCAGACACGCGGCTCAGTCAAGAGCGCACTCTGCACAGGTACATCATGAAGGTCATAGTTATGAAGGAATTATTCATGTGTAATGAAACCTTGGTAGAGAAATATGCAGGAGATCTGTTTAGCCGATGGGCAAAATAAGCCTCCACTGTAACAGCCAGTTGTAAAACATATAATGAAACATTTCTAAACCTAAACGAACATTATTCAGAGTCAACATGCAGGCGTATTTTCTCGATATAACATATTTTTATTCAGAAAGATCCAGTGTGTGTGTGTGTGTCATGATGTAATCACATGTAAAGGCCTCTGGATGTTTAAATCGGTGAGGTGTGAGAGAAGAAACGTGGCCTCAAACACACACACACACACGTTTTCTGCTCAGTCTGATTAAAGTGCTGTCGTCGAGGCATTTGTCTGTGATTGATGTTTTTGTGGAGGATCTGGGTCGGGCCGCTGCAGCTCTCACGGAGGTGTTCAGCGGGCCCCTCTCTTTCACACGCCGGCCCCTCGTTCAATGTTAACGTCCAGCAGCTCCGCCTCCAGCTTTCACACCCTGGCCTCCTCTTGTGCCGTCCAGCTGGCTGTGACCCCTGACCCCCTGACCCTCACTCCTGACCCCTGGACTCGTTCCCACGCCACACCATTTTGTACGTAACAGATGGAAATAGCTTTATTCAGCGCAGAGGTGGACAATCTGCCCGAGCGCTCCTCAATGACCGTCACGTAGCAGTCCAGCAAAACGTAGCAAACTCGACGAACACCTTGTGTGCTGCTGCCTGAGCGCTGGACGGTGCTCCCAATACAAGTACCACTAAATAAATCTTTTTCACTGCGCTGCAAAAGAAGATCAGTATTTTTGTCTTGTTTTCTAGTATAAATATCTAAAAACAATTTAATGAAGTTGCATTTACTTTACAAGTAAAACTACTTGAAGTTTTCCTGGGCCCATTCAGTAATGCCTGACAGAATCATGTGATGAGTGTCGTCTGAGGACCCGGAGCATCCAGCCTTGTCTCTTGTTTCTACAGTTTCTCTTTTTTGATGGCGTTATACACTGTATACTCTTTCACAGACTGGAGAGCCTCTGCCCATCTTTACTCCTGAGAGGCTGAGAGTCTCTCTAAAACATCCTTTTTTTAGCTGATCATGTTCCAGACCTGATGTCAACTAACTAAATTAGATGCTAGATGTTCTTCCAGCTGAATCAGCTTTTTCAGCCCTTTGTTGCCAGCTTTCAACTAATTTAGTGGATAAAAGTATAGAATCTCTCAGTTTAGACATGTGTTATGTTCTCAAAGGGTGCAGAGCTAGAGGGGGTTTTCATTAAACATTAATGCCTTGAATTTTATACAAGCAGCTATTGGTAGAAAATTAATGAACAGGTGTGTCTTTTTAGCTCATTAAAAATTATTCTTGGATTAATTGTTTGATAGAGAGCATTGCTATAGTCCAGCCTGGACAGAACACGAGCTTGAACAAGGAGTTGTGAAGCATGTTCTGAAAGCAAAGGCCTCATCTTCCTGATGTTGAATATCTGAACAGACATGTCTGTTTGACAGGCTGAGATGTGAGCAGATACCGTCAGATCAGCAGGATGGAATGAGAAGTAAAGCTGTGTCATCAGCATAGCAGTGATATGAAAGCCATGTTTCTGAATGACAGAACCTAGTGATGTCATGCAGACAGAGAAGAGAAGCGGTCCAAGAACTGAGCCCTGAGGCACACCAGCAGTTGGATGCTGAGAGCAAGGCGGTCTCAGTTGAACCTCCACTTCTGATGCCAGAGCGCTTGCTGTGTCAGAAACACTTGAACAGGCTACGTTCAAACAGGGAAACTGTACATATATATATGCATATATGTTAACTCATGATTATCTGTGCATTAGTTAAGCATTAATTAATGCATATTTGAGCACAGCTATTGCAAAGCATTACTGTTATTTTATTTAAAAAGTAACAGCTGTGCACTTCTCAGCACAGTGACTAACTGCTTTAGTATAAGCAGGTGTGCTAACGCTATTGTAAACTAGCCATATGATAAAATATGAACCATACATTGTAAATGATCGTTAAACATACAATTCATTGTGTGTGTATACTGCATGAGTAAATATATGTTCAATGTAATTATATGCATGCAAAACCATATCTTATCACGTGAACACATTATAAAGTATATCACTGTATATGAAATTATACTTTCTGTGATACATATTGTCATATATTTTAAGTGTCAATTCCTGTATTTTACTAAATATTTTAATATATTTACACAATTCTGTGTATTTTAATATGGTTTAACTTTAGGAATAGTACTGTTAAATCATTAATCACATGCAAAGTAAAATAATATATATGTGTGTACTGGGTATACTTATTATTTATATATATAAACACCCCCCCCACACACGCAGTATATATTATTTATATTACAGATAAATATATTTAATATATAAACATAACATTTGTGTGTGTGCATTTATATGTACATAATAAATATACACCGTACACATAAATTATGCAAACAAAAAGATTTATTTCAGATAAACAGCTCTTCTGTGGCTCTGATCTGACAGACAGAGAGAAACACTCCTGACTAAATGAACATGAAATTCCTCTTTGGTCTGAACACTTTCTTGGTTTATGGCCCTTGAAGGCTGCTGCAGGAAAGCTTGTGCTGTCCAAACACACACGTCCAGCCTTTACAGAGAGATTGGCTGCCCTTTAACCCTTGTGCTGAGCAAACAGGACGGTGTGAGAGCTACTGTACACAGCCCAGGCCTCGAGCGTAACCGAGCGCTTTACTCTTCAGATTCTCCGAAGCTCAGCTCTCCCTCGGCCGCTTCATTGTGTTGCTGGAGATTTTCTCCATTGAGCTCCAGTCTCTTAGGAAACCCCAGTCCTGCATAAAATGAGGGGCACAGAAGAAAAGGAGGTTAGGAGGGAGGAAGGGGGGGAAGGAAAGAGGAGGGGAAACTCCAGAGAAGGGACACAAAATGTGAGGGAAGCGTGAGGAGGGAACAGAAGATGTGGAGGAGCCGGAGCGGATCACAACCTTCAGCTCGCTCCGAACAGGCCTTCTCTGAGGAATATCTCGTCGCTGTCTTCTCTGGACATTCTTCAGAAAGAGAGAGAGAGAGAGAGAGAGAGCTCAGCTGTCGAAGTGTGGGAGCTGAATGAGAAACCTTTGCTGGTTTTTGAGATCTCTTCTGAAGCTCTTTATGTGGGGAAGTAGACTCTTCACTTCGCTGCAAGCGTTTCTAGGGGAAGACATCTAAAAGATCTCGTTCAGAACGTTTCTGCGCTGCGTTGGCAGAGCTCAGTTTGGGTTGGACGTAAGGTCATCTCAAATAGCAGGAATAGGAAGGTGGAATCTGAAGACTGCGCAGCTTTTGGGGGCATAATAATGTGGAGATTTTTATCTGGAGCTGCGCAGGCACAGATGCCATGTGGGTCTGCTTATTAGATTAGAAAAATACTGCATGGTTCCACAAGTAAAGGGAGAATCTGAGCTTGACGGATGGATGGACGTTATGCTGTGATGAAGCTGATTAAGAAAGCGTCTCTTGACCGGGACTCTGAGGAAACTCTCTCTCCAGTTCAACCCATCGCCAAAGCCGGGGAGAGAGAGAGGTACAGATCAATCCCTTTGGTTTTTTAGTCAAACTCCATGGAGACTGAAGCATATTTACAGCCTGTCGAAGCCAGAGAAAGTGAATGGCTTGATTTCTGTCAGATCTTTTGTGGGCTGTCTGAGTTATGGGTTAAGAGGCTGCCGGCGGCCGCTGCTATTATCTAAAGCTGTGTGCTTTGATCGCTTAGGCCATGAGGATCCTATTGTGAAGCACAGCTGCCCGGAGCGCTGACCCTCTCACCGCTGACTATTGTGTCCGGCCATCGCTTGTTAAGAGCCCAGCACAGCAGGAGCAGACCACTGCCTCACTTCTTCTCTTCTCTTCTCTTCTCTTCTCTTCTCTTCTCTTCTCTTCTCTTCTCTTCTCTTCTCTGATATCGTGTCTGATATTGACAGTCTGGTGCTGATTGTCCAAACGCAATTCTTGTGCTTGTGTGAAGCAGGAGTTGTGGATGGACATCACGCTCCTGACTGTCCCTCTCGTCTCCAGAATGGACCATCTGAGGGTTTGTGGTCCTTCAGATCTCCAAAGAAGCATTCTGAGAAGACAGCTTAGTTCTGGTGATTCGGTTGAGAGTCTATATCAATGTGAATTTGTCTCAAGTGTTTCTTTAGTTTTATTTAGTAATGTTGACAGACGGCAGGTGAGATTAAAATATAAGTGGATCTTAACTAGGGCTTCAGGAGCCCTCAAAATGACTTGAGACTAAATAAAACAACACTAAACAAGCTTTGAAATATTCTAAAATAAATAAAAAGCCATTATTTATCATGTAGTATTTAATCCTGAATCCTAGAGTTTCAGAAGAGAGCTCAACAGTACTTCAAACTGTGCTCATATTTAGTTAGCCATTTAGTTAGTGTTCTAATTTCTGTATTGTTTGCGCATTGTGTTTTTATTAGTCTTAACCAGATTTTGGGGAAACCTCTAAGACAAAACCGATGGGCCATAACTAACTCAATTAATTCTCCCACACAGTGAAAAGCGCAACCTCTGGGCAGTTCGGATTTGTTTGGACTAAGCATTTGAAGTTAGAGGGAGAAAAAAGATATTAACTGAAAATGATATTTTTACAGATGAAGTGAAAAGGATGCTGATGTGAAGAAGTGAGCTGAAGACCTGAAAACTGTTTAATCTCCACACGCAGCCAGGTGAAAATCTGAAATTCAAAAACTCAAATCAGAAGTATAGTGTGACAATCTATCTGTGCAGATGGAACTGAAAAAGAAACACAGAGAACAGCAGAAAGAAAGAAAGAGGGAGAGAGATCAAGAGAGACGGCCATTAATATGCTAATGGACTGAGTGAATACACAACAGCTCAACTGACCAGACTAATCACTGCTGGACACACACTGAGGTTAATCCCACACACACGCACACACACACACACACACACACACGCTAATCCTCACTCATGGAGGTGCACACATTATGCACACTCACATTTGCATGGACACAGAACACATGCTTAGTCACTCACACACACACACACACACACACACACTATAACACAGTACATTTATTTTACAGACTGTTGTCTTGCATGAGTAAACTGTTGTCTTTGTTGTGATATATAATGTGCACCAAATGAACTAAAGTGTATAATTGCATGTCTTTTTATGTTATTTCTGACTGTATTTTATGTCATTTTTTTATGTATATTTGTGAAAAATAAATAAGCAATAAAGTCAGCTTTGCTCGGACAGTCCAGCCCTGGGTTTTCTTTAATCTTCATGTCTCACCGGGTCAATGCTCTTCTGACCAACACTTGAAGAGAACATGACATAATAATAATCAGCAGTGTTGTGTAATTATAGCGAACGATGAACAAAAGATACGAATGAACACCAACCAATCATGGCCATTCGGTTTGATGAATTTCTCAAAACTAAAGCACCACAGAATGGATTAGCAAACTTACTCAAAATCTTCTCAAAAGCATAGTATAGTATAGTAAAGTGAATACAGTTTTTTGCAGAATTTGGCTCATCATGTCAAAACTCTACACACAAACCAATCAGCACTTGGAGATGAACAATTCACATCGATACCAAAACGAAACACTGTCATCAAAACTTAACACTCCTTTCTAAAACTCCTCTCCTTTCATGCCTCCCTTAGTTACCCTGCGTAGAAAACTGAGGGTTTGTAGATCACCACATAAGCGGGAGAAATATTACAGTCAGTCATCACAATCACGGATGATCACCACTGTTCACGTATCACAGGGTACGATTAAATCAATGTACATTTAACCTGTTTAACATGAAGTGACATTGGCTCATCTGCATTCGAGGGGCTTACCGATGTGTGAATTGCAGCAGATAAGGTGATATTTGTCTGGTTTTGGTCAGGTTGAAGCCTGCCTCATCCACGTAGATGAACTCATGTGGCAGCATCGAAATCCAGAACTGTCTGTGACAGAAAATACTGAATAGTGTTAAAACATACAGTAACTACAATGCCTATGCATAGACCTTCATTGCCTCATCACAGCATATAGTATGTAAAGTAAAGTGACACATACCTGCACATAGTCATGGTGCAGATCCTTGTATCCTGTATAAATAAATAGGATTCATTCTCTGTGCTGAGTAGGTAAAGAAAAAGATCATCTAATCTTTATCTAATAATGAAACAAATCATTCAGACTTCAAAGATAAAAGCTCACAGGTGACATAACGCTGTGTTTTTGTGTTTTTTAGATTAAAGTGTTATGAAACAAGCTAAATATGAGAGCGAGATGAAGTCTTTTGTTGGTCTGAGTGAGTTTCGAAGGCGAGATGAATCATTTGGTCAAGATTCATGTTGGTAATGCAGACTATGTGAACAGCTTTGAAAATCTGGCTTCAGTAATGCTTTTTAGCAGTTGAAAAACTGTAACGCATTTCGCAATTATGCTTTGTTGCAACTCACATAGTCGCACCATTTCAGTGATGGCAAGTTCTTGTCGTTGAGTAAAGAGCTGTTCCTTCCACCTTGAGGAGGTCGTCCAACCATTCTGTTGAAAGTGATGTTATTGGTTAGCTTCTTTTTCACATGCTGAAACGTCACAATGGTATTCTTTACCTATACTTCACAGCACTACCCTTTTTGTATAGTACAGTAATACTGTAATATGATACAGAACCATGTGACACGCAGTCTACAGTAGAAATTTGAAGATATAGCTGTTCTCTAGCCGATGCTACTGTGTACCGACTGAGCTTAGGTTGGACAGGCCCTGATGTCATCTGTCCAACACCTCTCTCTTTTTGTCCTCCTCTTGCCTCCATGCCTCTAAACAGCTTACTTGAGGCCTGTTTGTAATGCTAAGGTGTTGTTTTCTGTGCCAGTGCTATCAAAGTGAATAAAACTGCCAGATGACTTTTGCTTTTTGAACAGTGTTTTCCCAATGATAACTGGTGATTTCGTGTTTGAACAAAGCGTCTAATTGTGTTTGGCAGCGAGTGTGTTACAGAACTGTAAACAAAGTGCAACGTTGGCAGTTAAGATACGCTACAAGAAGTGGAGGTGTTGGGTCTAAGCATTCGGTTTTAGTGTGTAAGCAATGGGCAAAAACTAAAGGAACGCGTGCGCGCAATTGTGCGCTGGGCCACCAGGAGGCGTCGGGGAGGAAGTGATTGGTGACTCCGCAGACAACAACATCCGGTTTGAGGATGTTTGGATGTTAGGACGTTTTGTCGCGTGTGCCGAGAAAGATGAGCAGCAGATGACAGGCTAACATCCGAGTGTGAGCGAAGCTCTTCCTTCATCTGCTCCCGGACAGTCGAGCTGGTATCATGTAAGTACTACTGTAAACATTCAGGAGGCTCCTGTGGTACTACGTGGACAAAACATTCAGAATATGCATGTGACCCTAAAGATAATACTTCAGTGTTTTCTTTAACTTCAAACCTGGTTTTACTGGAGAGAATTACTATGTAACTTAATAAATTCATGTTTAGGATTTCATGTTGTGAATTTTTGTGTCTGATGAAGAGTGTGTGTGTGTGTGTGCGCGCGCGCGCGTGCGTGCGTTGTTTGTTTGTTTGTTTGTTTGTTTGTGTGTGTGTGTCTGTTCAGCTTCAGTTCTCAGTGAAGTTATGATGGCGAATCCAGTCAGTCTTCAGACCCTAAGCAAGACATGGGAGCTAAGTTTGTATGAACTCCACCGAACGCCACAGGTAACTCTCTCTCTCTCTCACACACACACACACACACACACACACACACACACACACACACACACACACACACACACACTCAAAACGGCAGAACTGTGGGCTATAATCTCATGACTCTGAGCTGAGGGAAAAGATCGAAATGATTATATCTTCTCTGAATTTGCGGGAATAAAGGCATACATTTTTACATATAACTTTTTTTTATTCCGGGGCGTTTTCTGCCTCCAGACAGACTCTGTGTGTCTGTTTGAAGCTGTTTGAAGTGTGTGTTCTGCTTCCAGGAGGCCATCATGGACAGCACGGAGATCGCCGTGTCTCCCAGAAGCCTCCACAGCGAGCTGATGTGCCCCATCTGTCTGGACATGCTGAGGAACACCATGACCACCAAAGAGTGCCTGCACCGCTTCTGCTCGGAGTGCATCGTCACCGCGCTGCGCTCCGGGTGAGTCTCCAGAGCCTGGGGTTTGAGTCCGGCCGTCTCCAGACCGCCCTCGCTCAGCGCTTCTGTGTCTCTGCAGGAATAAAGAGTGCCCCACCTGCAGGAAGAAGCTGGTGTCCAAGCGCTCTCTGCGCGCCGACCCCAACTTCGACGCTCTGATCTCTAAGATGTACCCGAGCCGTGACGAGTACGAGGCGCATCAGGACAAGGTCTTGGAGCAGCTGAGCCGTCTGCACAACAAAGAGGCCCTGAGCAGCAGCATTGAGCAGGGTCTGCGCATGCAGGCCAGACACAGGTCCAGCCCGGGGTTCCTAGCAGCAGTCTACCACCAGGATACTGTTTTTGTCTTGTTTTCTAAAAAAAAGCTAGTCAAATTTAGGTAACTTTTGCTTAAGCAAGAATAATGTCAGCCGATGGGGTAAGAAACGTTATCTTATCTAGCTATTAAATTAGGATTGTTTTTGTTAGCCCATTGGCTGATATTTGACTTGTTTTAACTTTTGCAGTCAAGAAACTGCTTCCTGGCTCAAGAATTCTTAGATATTTATACTAGAAAACAAGACCAAAATACTAATGATGAAATGAATCTTTTGCAGTGAATTCATTGTCTTTAAGATACACTTATGATGGTTAGGATTTTTTTTTTCCCATGTTTTAAAAAAAGTACACTTCCGTAATGTACTTAAAGTGTTCTGTTTTTGTGCAATAATTTTGTATTTAGTATGCTAAAAATGATTTTTTTTTTATCATAACTGCACTTAGTCAGCACTTGAACTACACTTGAACCCATCTTTCATACACTAGTGGACTCAAGTGCTGACTAAATACATTTATTACAAATGCAGAGATAGCACAGTATGTTAAAAGTGCATACTCCTAGTGTCTGAAAATAGCACAGTTGATTACAGTGCGTCTCAAAAAGTGCTAAAGAATTATGTTCAGTATATTAAATTCAGAATTAATATGAAAAATGGAGCATTTTAAGCATATCACACACATGCACATATCTCAATACTTTCTCTGAGGGCTGAAGTTATCCATGCTTTGGCACAAAATGCATGTATTGACAGCATCTGTCAAATTACATGAATTCTTTCATCACTTTAACACAAACACTGCCAAAACTTTAGCGTTTTTTAGTGATAAAGTGTGTTTGCTAGTGTTATGAAAGCATTGCATTTGTGGCGTTGATGAAGGGTTTGAATGTGAAATGAACAAGGTGAGAGACGGTGAGGAGAACTGAGAAAGAGGATGAAGAAGACTTCAGATGTGTAGAAGGTGTAAGTGAGTTCTTCTGAAGGGTTCGTGTGTGTGTGTGTGTGTGTGTGTGTGTGTGTGTGTGTGTGTCTCAGGGCTCAGCGGGTGCGTAAGCTGCATGCGGAGAGCGAGAACGCCACCCTCAGCGGCGGGGAGGACGAGGTCTCGCAGGACTCGGGCCCTCCGATCCACACCAGCAGTGCTGTAGAGCCCGGCCCCAGCCAGGCCAAGAGAGCGTCTGACGACTCCGGAGCCGAGGCCCCGTCCCCGCAGCGCTCCGAGATCGAGCTCATATTCTGCCCACACCCCCTGCTGGTCGGCCAACAGCAGTACAGCCAGACACGGTACAGCAGCTCTCCTCACACACACACACACACACACACTCAGCTGTGTTTATGGGATAAGGTGTAACAGTTCTTCATGCTTCAACTTTTTCTCCATCGTCATTTGAGCAGCCAGAAGACTTCCTGGTATTATACGAGACCAGTTCCTCCTAGTATATTATGATTTGTTAACTGCTTATTGCAGTTGGCATTGGCTCTTACCATTATGGGAATCAATCATTGTTAAATCCTTGTATGTATATTTCTAACACTATACTTTGTATATCACCTTTGCATCAAATTACAAAAATATGTAATGCAGCGTCTATGGGAGGGACAGTGATCCGTCATCTTCTGCCCTGATCAGTCTCTCTTTCCAACTGTTTTGGAAAAAGTTTTTCTTTTGATATTTGAGCAAATAGGTATGGGCTATATTTGTAGTTCTCTCCCACCCACTGCTCTTTAAGCTAAACCCACTGTGACAACTTCCGGTCCATAGTTCCATGTGGTCCAGTGGAAAAGAGCATGTTCCCAGGATGTATTGAATCAGTGTAGCAGATTCCAATGTCCTGCCTTCTGCTCACAGATACGTCAAAACCACAGCCAAGGCCACGGTGGACCACCTGTCGAAGTACCTGGCCCTGCGCGTGGCTCTGGAGGAGGGCTCGAGCGGCGCACCGGAGGGAACTCTGCGGCACGTCAGCGAGAAGCAGTTCACCATCTACATCAGCACAGCTGCGGGACAGTTCACCGTGAGTCCGCCCGCCGCGGTCAGAGCAGTCCCGCTGCCTCGTCCTGTCCTCACGCTCTCTGTCTTTCAGACACTCAATGGCTCGCTGACGCTGGAGCTGGTCAACCAGAAGTTCTGGAAGCTCTGCAAGCCTCTGGAGCTCTTCTACGCTCCCACAGACCAGAACCAGACACCTCCGCTGCCACAGGTGGACGACGAGAGCCCAGGACAGTCAGCGCTGACCTAAAGGACTCTACTGAGGTCAGGACAGGTTCAGGCAGTCCTCTTCACGGAACGGGTCGCTCCTGCAGTGAAGCTCAGCCCGGCTTAAAGAGACAGTGCACCCGAAAATGACAGCGAATCATTAATTCCTCACCCGTAAGACGAAATTATTTTTGATGGATTCCGAGAGCTCTCTGACCCTCCATAGACAACAACAAAAATGAAATGATCCCAGATCCAGAAACACAGCAAGCTGCTCCCGATTGACAAAGTGTAGCTCCAGCTCTGATCAAACATACCAGAAGCCACTAATTAATGTCTTCGGACCCCTGCATTAGAGATTCAGCCTCAAAGCCGTGAGATCATTCTTCTCCCGGAGTTACTGTGAGAGTATCACATACACACTCTTTAGCCTAGGCCTAAACAACGCTGATGACCTCTGTCACGTGGACTGTTTTAACAGTGAGTCTGGGAACGTTATAGCTGTGTTGCTCTCTACGGAGGGCCAGAGAGCTCTCAGATTTGATCAAAAAATGTATTTATTTGTGTTCTGAAGATTGAAGTTGGAGTAACTAATCACAGGATTTAAATTTGTGGGTGAAAGCACAAGACGGTCCAGGCCCTGAATAATGCCTACACACACACACTCAATTTAATACTGCACTGGAGTGGTGTGCCATCACGCATTATCTTCAGAAATTTTCTTACCATGAAATCATTTAGATGAACTGTCCAGTCCACGTTTAATTCATTGGATATTATACTTTGGTAATAAAGTTATTGTATCGCACACATCACTGGTGCAGACATTTGGTTTCAATTGCAACTGCTGTTAATCACTGTTAAATAGCACCACTGCTCAGATGTCTTGTCTGTCACACATTCTCAGCGGATTTTAGAGTAGTGTTGAAAATCTAAGTATGTAAATAAACCTGTATGTTGTAAATGTGTCCCGTCAGGTAAGAGGAGCGGTTGTATTTCATTTTATACTAGTCAAATACCACATGAAGTTTCTCAGCAGCAACCATACCTTTGTGTTGTTTTCATGTTTCTCCAACCGATGAGCTTAAATGGACCTGACTGCAATAATCATGAGACTAATTATTTTAATCTTTTGACAACCCTAATATTAAGGTCATAACTTCTGTTGTACAGGTTTTTCCAAATACCCTGGACTACCTCTGGTTAGAAATGACAGACATCTTCATGAAATATTTAAGGTGGTCACATGCATGTATCTGAACCTCAATCAAAGCCTGTTTTTACCACAGAAAGTGAACTGCATTTTTTTTTCTTTTCACAGTTCTGAAAATAGTCAATTATGACTTATTTTTACTATTGTAATAAAATAAAAAAAACTGAGGGGAATTTTTTGAGTGTTGGAAACGACCTTCTGTAGAACTGAAGTCAGAGGACCAGAATTCAGGGGAGTAACTGCATGTACTGGGTTATATGGTCATTTTCCCCAGTAGTATTTGTACATACTCACCCATGCCTTTAAAGAATATGCCTTACTGCATCTTTTTCATTAATAAAGATGAACACATTTATATTGGACTAATCTAGTCTTGAAGATCAGGCCTGTGACTAATGTGCTCTTAACCTTCTGGTATCATTGGTTAATTCACACCAGAAAAAGTGGAATTTCAATTACTTTTAAATTCAATATTTTAAAATTTCACAAAAACAAGACACCATCATGGCCTCTGGTCAGTTCTGCCCACAAACAGCTGAAGTGTGACGTCTAAATGAACAGCCCCAGAGAGTTAAGACCAAGTCATCTGGATGAAGCTATCCTGATAACCCAGACCTCACTGAAAGTCAAGAGAGCAGGACACCGATTGACTAAACAGTTGTGTTTTATTGAAGGTTTACTTCTTCTTGGACACTCCCACAGTACGTCCACGGCGCCCAGTGGTCTTGGTGTGCTGACCGCGCACACGCAGACTGAGGAGAGAAGAGACCAAAGTCAGTCACACACCAGAGACAGAAGCTATCAGAGGAGCTCAGGAGGAAACTCACCCCCAGAAGTGACGCAGGCCGCGGTGAGCTCTGATCTTCTTCAGACGCTCCAGATCCTCTCTCAGTTTGTTGTCCAGACCGTTAGCGAGGACCTGTGGAAAACCACATGGACACTCATCTCCTGCTGGGGGCTCTCTCAGAAACATGCATTTCTCCACACACATATTGGGATTCAGAAGAATGATGATCTAGATCGCTGCACGTCATGTGAAGGAAACACCACATTATCAAAAATACCACTATATTGAAAAGGACGTTCTACAACTTGAAGAAAGAGGTGTTACCAGTGACATGCTGAGTCAGACAACTGTACTCACACTGCAAAAAAATATAGGCTTATTGGTTTCCACTAAAAATAGTTAAGAGATTCACCTTCTCAGGAGAACCCAAAACTTGATACGACTTAAAACGATGAACCCTTTTCCTCTGGCTAAATGAGCAATGTGTCTATTTGTTCATACTGCCATCCTAAATAGTATGTGAGATTAAAAATACATCCCAAAGCATAGTCAAAGGAGTACGCCTAAAGCCCCACTGACTTAATGCATCACAAAGAAGACCCGCTGTCAACTATACTCTAAACCAGGCCATTTATCAGCAAACTAAACTCTGTTTTTATGGATCTTGAAATACGCGTGTTAAATCATCCAGTATCCTGATGTTCTCACAAACGCCATTTAATCTGCATCTCAAAGTTTTAAACTGACATGGTTACACTTTTACGGAAACTAAACTAACCTTGAAAAACATTTAAAATGAGATTCAGCTCCCAAACCTCACACTGCTGTTGTAAGAGCAGCGCTGGATGTGAAGGTACTGCTGCTGTTCAGTGTCTTACAGTCACAGCCGACGACACGGCAGAGACACAGCTGATTTAGGACAGAACTTCAGTACCTGACTGTATTTGCCGTCTTTAATGTCCTTCTGTCTGTTCAGAAACCAGTCAGGGATTTTATACTGGCGGGGATTCTGCATAATGGTCACCACCCTCTCCACCTGTCAATCAATCACAGTCACACACACACTTAAGCACAGTAACTGGCTGAAAAGCAAAATGTCAACAACCACATTTCTGAATGTTCTCCAGCTTTGTATAAAGAACAATGTTGGCTTGACCACACAGACACTGTTGGAAGAGAGCTGGACCGGATGATAACTGAAACACTGTTAGACACCGCAAGGCTGATGACACGCGGAGCAACTTTTGAGCAATGATGCTTCTCGTTGACAGTCACTGGATACGTCCGATCAGTCCAGGGCTCTGCGTCTCACCTGGTTGCCGGTCACTCAAAACGTTCCCAGTGCATCATCAGCCTGTGTGTAACTGCTGAAAATGAATAGAGCAAGCGCACCTCATCCTCGGTGAGTTCTCCAGCTCGCTTGTTCAGATCGATGTCTGCTTTCCTGAGCACCACATGAGCGTACCGCCGACCCACTCCCTGCAGAACACACACAGAGCTCTCTTAGGAAGGACACTGCATTGACTTCCATTGATCTATCAGGTTAATGACATTTGTAGCCCATCACAAACATCTGGCTGATTATAAGGACCAGTCAAACCTCCTCACTATTGGATCTTTCACTGCAAGTGAGAATATATTGTACTCCCAAACACAGTTAATCGGTACACACACACACACACACAGTCTACAGCACTCACTTTGATGGCGGTGATGGCAAACGCGATTTTGCGTCTTCCGTCGATGTTCGTGTTGAGAACACGCAGGATATGCTGGAACTTCTCTGGAATGACGAGCGACTGAGAACACACACACACACAGAGAGCACGAGTTAAACGCGCAGAACGTTACTGTAATACGTTACACTAACTAGCAACTCGCGGGCAACAACTACACACTAACTAGCGCGTAGTTAGTTTAGGTCAGAAAGCGTTTCGCGCTTTCTGTCCTAAACACAATCTACATTAACGTGAATATGCAGTTATATCTTTACATGTGGTGCGTTTTGTATCTTAACCCGGCGCGGACTGAGCACGGGTTTTCTCTCACTCATTTAACTTAAGCTCTATACTGTAAACCTATAATTTTAACTCAGATGCATTCTATAGCTGCTTAAATCGTAAGATGTTCAAGCAGTGCTGTCACACACGCACGAAAAAGCGCGATGTTGCGAGATTTTGACTACAATCCTAAAGATTTCATTTGGTGCCTACCATCTTGTTCGCTGGTTCCGCGCAAAGAGGAAGCGATCACGATCTCGCGATGATTTCAATACTGGACGCGCGAACTCGACGGGAACAAGTTCCGTCACGATGAAACGTCCGGTGGGACCAAAACAATATTAAAACCGATTGTGTTAAAACAAAAAAACCCGCGGTTGATGCTTTAGTACACTGCAATATATATGAAAGAGTTTTTACTCTTTTAAAAATTATATTTCGTGTGATTTTACAGCGTGACACGCATTTCCGCGGGACTGTAATACTGAAGGGACGTGTAGTTTCTGTGGACTACAGACGCCATGGCGGAGGCGCTGATCACCGCAGCGGAGCTCCCGAAGCCCGGCGCTGATTCTGCTGCTGGAGCGATGGAGGTGAGGGGGACTCTCTCGGGTTTATCCTCTTCACTGATCGCCTTCACAGCGGTTTACTTCCGCTAGTTCTCTCATAGCTGCAGCAAAGAGATGTGACGCGATCCCGCTGGGGCTCTGTATGAAGTATCACGGTTATTATAAGTGCTGTGGATGCTGTTTACTGATCGCCACCGTTGTTGTCCTGTGTAGATCGTTATTTCGATAGTCGATATTCTTAAGATGACATGTTATCGGATGTCATATTGGTTAAATCACGTGACAGTGTAGTGATGTGTCACACACACACAGCTTTATCGAATATCAGAGGACAACATTGACACAATATGTCACATAATAACCAGAGTGAAGTGGGACAGTGCACTTCTCTGCTATTTACGTTAGCGTTCCTTCGATTATTGTTAGATTTTCACAGTTGTTTTTTAGTACGCAGGAATATCTGCTGTATGTCAATGCTTTTTTTTTAAATATGCGAACAAAAACACTAGTGTCAGCTTCCGTGTCATCTCAAGCTGAGAGGAAATGATCGTTTTCACCTGAGATCCAGAGCCAAACTACAGCAGAGAGAAAGATGACAGTATCATAACGTTGTTTTCACACAAAGAGCAGTTGTTCTGACAGAAGTAGGCGAGATACATTTAGAACATTATTCGTGCTTTAGACACAAAAACAAAGTATCATATTTTTACAAATTTAACAATTTACTGAAGCCATATTAACATTCCAATATCTCTGGAACCAAACTATATAAGGGCCTTAAAAACAAGATGCAAAATGGAAAGTTTGTTTAGACCCAATATTTAAAAGAACATTACTATTTCTTGAGTTACAGGCACGCAAACTATGGAGAGAAAAACTAGAAAAGTGCACTTTCCCCATGTTTGAATGCTCACCATTGGCACATAATGCAGCAAAAACTGTTAAATTCAATGTATTTTACTAACAGATCTCTGACAAATTAACATCATGAAGCTGTCATCTTTCTGAAGCCAGTTTTACCCTCTTTAATTTGGCCACTTTGACCCTCCTCAATAAAAAAAAAAAGTGTCATCCTTGACATTTAATATTCTGATTTCATCACTATACACGTTTATGTTCTTTAGAAATAAATAGTAGGAAATAAAAAATTTAATTAAAAAAAGTTTGGTTGAATTGACCCTATTTATTACCTTAAGGGACTTGAAGATGGAATTTGTCTCCACTTTTCTCAAAAGTTTGCAGAAAATATGTATATGTATTAAAAGCATTCAAGTATGCTGCCTGTACTTTATTTCACGTATTGATGGATTTCCACAGTTTTTAGTTTTCACATGATTCAAGCAGCCGGTCGTCTGTTGGTTTAATGAGGTCTGAGCGTGTTTTAGGCTTGAGAAGCTGACTCTCTCTGTCTCTGTAGAAGTCTGAGTTCGAGGCGGTTCCTGCTCTGAATCTGGGTGATCTGGACATCACCACAGACGAGTTCATCCTGGACGAGGTGGACAGTGAGTTCTGCTCTGTCTCTTATCTCATCGGTAAGTGAAGCTTGTTTCCGTAACTCGCTAATCACAAGTAAATGTCTCTTTCAGTTCACATTCAAGCGAATCTGGAGGATGATCTGGTGAAGGAGGCGCTCAGGACGGTGAGGTGGACGCTGATGTGCCGGCGTGTGAGTGTGTGAGGAGGATGATGATGATGATGAAGGTGTGTGTTTGTGTGGATCAGGGTGTGGATCTGCGGCAGTACTCCAAGCAGGTGGAGATGGAGCTGCAGCGCATCGAACAAGCCTCGATCAAGGACTGTATCCATACCATTTATGACAGAATCGCACTAAAACATGTCCGCCATGAATTTTCAGTGTTCAGATCCAGCGTGTGATGTTTCTGTCAGTGAACGTGATTATGGTTCAGTAGTCATGTCTTATTATTTCATTGACTTGTGAGGGACGTTTATGGAGACCCTTAACAGAAGCGCTGGTGCAGATATCAAAGAGAGTCAGAATATAGCCTCTTTACACAACCAGATCACAGCCTGTGACTCCATCCTGGAGGTGAGTGCGTTCAGCCTGTGCCCAGGACACTAACCTACCAGATGTCATTGTCTGATTGCTAGCACTGATCTGGATGTTTGTGTCTCCGTGCAGCGCATGGAGGGCATGCTGAGCAGCTTCCAGAGCGACCTGTCGTCCATCAGCAGTGAGATCCAGACGCTGCAGCAGCAGTCGGTCAGCATGAACCTGCGTCTGAAGAACCGGCAGGCCGTGCGCAGTCAGCTCAGTCAGCTGGTGGACGAGCTGGTGGTGCCGAGCTCCATGATCTCGTAAGAGCCTCTCATTACAAGCAGAGCTTCTCCTTCTGAGCGCCGCAGTCAGGGACGCTCTGCCTGTCTCTTTGTGTTTCAGCGTGATTCTGGACAGTCCGGTGACGGAGCAGGAGTTCCTGGAGCAGCTCCACGAGCTCAACAGCAAGATCAACTACGCTAAAGAGCTCAGCTTCAGAGAAACCCTGGCCTGCTCCGACATACAGGACATCGTAGATCGCCTCAAAATTAAAGTGAGAGCTCATCACGGGACGATTTGGGGGGGGGGTCCCATCGTTCTGGAAGGAAGAGATGCATCAGGTTTTGATTCTGTTCACAGGCTGTATCCAAGATCCGTGAGTTCATCTTGCAGAAGATCTACTCCTTCAGAAAGCCCATGACCAACTACCAGATCCCTCAGAACACACTGCTCAAGTACAGGTACACCGGATAAAGAAAAGTGTGTGTGTGTAAATAATATACACATGCACGGTTACAGCCCTGGTCCTGATCTGCCAGTAGGAGCCTTTCTGAAATAAAATAGCAACGATAAATGAATTCAAGACTCCTGAGACACCATCACAAATATGAATAATATCAGACACTTCCGTTGAGTTAGAAGCTCGGCTCTGATTCTGGTGTGTTTCTGGTCATCTGCAGGTTTTTCTATCAGTTCCTGTTAGCCAATGAGAGGACGGTTGCTAAGGAGATCCGGGATGAGTACGTGGACACCATGAGCAAGATCTACTTCAGTTACTTCAAGTCATACAGCGGCAGACTGCTGAAAGTCCAGGTGACAGACTAAACCTTGCCTGCATGAGTTTATTTATTCATCTCTAAACCTCATGTAAACAGCTGTGGCTGGTCAAACTCTCACTTCCTGTTTAACTGAGCACTCTTTGGCCGTAATAGGAGTGTGTGTTAAATTAAGATGACTTAATAGCTACTTTTGACTAATCTGTTTTCCTTAAAATAGTTTAAAATAGACTGAAATGTGAGGTTCATCACTATATAAAAATGTATCTATTTGTGAAGAACCTGTTTTTTATTTTATGATATCCCACGGTATTCATCCAGATCTCCTCAAGGTGGCCTGCTCAGTCTCAGCATTTAAATCTCAATATCAATACACATCAACTTTACATGCTCAAAATCACTCAAATGCTTGTTGATAAATGTACTGAATATTTTCATGTCATTTTGAGTGCAGCTCTATGCATGTCTTCATTCTCGGTCTTGTTGTCAGTATGAAGACGTTGCAGACAAGGATGATCTGATGGGGGTGGAGGACACAGCCAAGAAAGATATCCTTTAAATCTGATCAGTCACGCTGATCAAATGAACTTCTGCTGTAAGACAGAATCTTTTTTTGTAACGGCGATGAATGAACAAGACAAAACTGCATTGTCACCAGCCTTTAGTTTTCTTCGCACCACATTAACAAAAAAGCATTAATGCTTATTTTTCATCGTCGCTGTAATAAAAAAATATGCAGTTAATAAGTTATCAGTCTGAAACAGGGCTCATCGTGGGGTGTGCGTCCAGAGCAATGTATGAAATGCTTTTATCTGTAACGTATCGTTTATGGCCAGTCATTAGTGTTAACCCGTTGGTCTTTAATCAATCAATCAATCAATCATTTTTATTTATATAGCGCTTTTAACAACACAGGTTGCATCAAAGCACTGTACAGTATAATGACAGGGATGTATAATGACGAGAGTGACCAATTTCTTATTAAATGCAGAGACGGTCTCTGTAGTCAATTCAACGATAGTCACTAGAAGTTAAGTGTCCCCAACCAAGCAAGCCAGAGGCGACAGCGGCAAGGAAACAAAACCCCATGCATATAGAATGGAGAAAAAAAACCTTGGGAGAAACCAGACTCAGTTGGGGTCAGTTCTCCTCTGACCGGACGCCCAGCACTTAACCTCCAGTTCAATTTTAAACGCAGCTGTGTCAGATAGTGTAAATGACTTAGTGTGTGTGTGTGTGTGTGTGTGTGCATCAGGATCTGGTGATCTGTCGACGGGCGCATCTAGGTTTTCTGGTCTCTGATGAACATAATCTCTGGGTGCTGATCCACCATCTAGTCTGGATACAAACTGTGAAAACAGATTGAGAAAGAAACAGGACTAATATTAGCGTAGATGCTATTCTTTTACGATGTCACAAGTACATCGTATTTTAGGAGTAGTGTTCCCGGTTCCAGCAAATCTAAGTAATGCAGCCTAAAAATCCTTTAACGGATTTGAATAATAAAAGGTGTGTTGGTGTGTTATGTGTAGGCTAAGTTAAAAAGATGTGACTTTAATCTAGATTTAAACTGGCAGAGTGTGTCTGCTTCCCGAACAGAGTTAGGAGATTGTTCCAGAGTTTAGGTGCTAGATAGGAAAATGATCTGCCGCCCGCAGTTGATTTTGATATTCTAGGTATTATCAAATGGCCAGAGTTTTGAGAACGCAGCGGACGTGCAGGACTATAATGTGATAAGAGCTCGCTCAAGTATTGAGGAGCTAAACCATTCAGGGCTTTATAGGTAATTAATAGGATTTTAAAATCTATTCGATGTTTGATAGGGAGCCAGTGCAGTGTTGACAGAACCGGGCTAATATGATCATACTTCCTAGTTCTAGTAAGGACTCTGGCTGCTGCGTTTTGGACTAGCTGAAGTTTGTTTATTAAGCGTGCAGAACAACCACCCAATAAAGCATTGCAATAATCTAACCTTGAGGTCATAAACGCATGAATTAATATTTCTGCATTAGAGGTTGAAAGCATAGGTCGTAATTTAGATATATTTTTAAGATGGAAAAACGCAGTTTTACAGATGCTAGAAACATGATTTTCAAAGGAAAGATTGCGGTCAAACAGCACACCTAGGTTCCTAACTGATGATGAAGAATTAACAGAGCAGCCATCAAGTGTTAGACTGTGTTCTAGATTATTATATGTGGGGTTTTTAGGTCCAATTATTAGCACCTCTGTTTTTTCAGAATTTAACATTAAGAAGTTACTCATCATCCAGCTTTTTATATCGACTATGCATTCTGTTAGATTCTCAATTTGGTGAGAATTTGGCTTTAAAATAAATCTACTTCTATGATTTTTACCTGATTTCGATAACTTCCACGTGGATGTGGCAAACTAATCATAGTAATACTCGTGGTCCTAATAGTAATGACTGCTGTATCTAAATACATATGAACTATATGTTTTAATCTAATATTCTTCTATTTAACATGTCAGTTTTTCAGTATGATTGAAAGTATAATATTTCGGTTATTGATGCTCCCAGGATCTCTCTCTCTCTCTCACGCACATGTGGTTTAAAATCCATAAATAAAAAGACCTCTGTACAAATGAAGTACAGAGAGTCTCTTCCACCCGTACACAATAATATCATGGATTGGTAGTTTTTCACATTGTCATATCGCCAGCTTTTGAGATCACCAACCCTAGTTATAATGTGGCTGATTTCTTTAACTGCTAAGCAGGCTTTTTCTCCAAGCCTTCTCTGAAGAGCAGGAACACCATCTTCACTCTGGGCCAGCGGGGGGCGGTGTTGAGTCCTGTGGAGCTGGAGGGACCCATACTGATCCCTCACACCGCTCAGAGAGGAGACTCCAGAGTGAGTGCTAGCCTGTAGACCAGCTGTCAGGTTGCAGCTCCTTCCAGACCAATAAAACATCTCATAGACATCGAGCAGCATCTAGAGACCAGTACATCGTAGTAACATGCTAATGAACATAGCCTAACATGACTGGATTTTCTGGAACAGCGCTGATAATCAGCAGAGAAATGCTTATGATTGTATATATACTGCAGAAACGGAACACGAATGCAAGCTTTAAATCCTGCGGTTGTGAAATCCACACTTATTCTGTCTCTCTCTGTCTCGCTCAGTACCCATACGAAACGCTCTTCCGCAGTCAGCACTACGCTCTGCTGGATAACGGCTGTCGAGAGTTCCTCTTCCTCTCGGACTTCTTCATGGTGGCTGGAAACTCTGCTCTGGATTTGTTCAACAGCATTATGGGAAAAACGCTCAGCATGTTCCTGGTACGGTCACGCTAACGTCTCCAGTTTTTAGTAGTGTAGTGCAGTTTGCAAATACAAAGTACAACCGCCCCAAATACCCTAGAGACCGCCCTGTAAACCACCCCAGGGACCAACACACTAGCCACCACCCAGAGTACCATAGCAACTGCATAAACGCACCTTAGCGACCACCTAAGCACTCAAGCATCCACATAGCAACACCCTAGCAACTTCAGCAACTGCATAGCTACACTTTAGCAACTAGCCAGAGTACCCTAGCAACCACACAGCAAAAACTTAGCAACTGTCCAGGGTACACTACAAGCGCCTCAATCCGTTCATAGATTAGATACAGCTTTTTACTGAACACTGTCTGTTTCTGTGTCTGTGTGCAGAAGAATCTGTCCACGTACCTGTCGGACTGTTATGACAGTATTGCGGTGTTTCTCTGCATTCACATCATTCTGCGCTTCAGAGCCATCACAGTCAAGAGGAACATCCCTGCGCTCGACAAGTCAGTCCCTCTGCCATCACGAAGCAGTCTACCTGCAAATCTACCTGCAGAAAATTCACCGGTTTTCTATTTCTATTATAGTTACATATTTTGTGCCTTTTTTATTTGCCGTGTATTGGTTAGAGCGTTAGTGCTTAGAGCAGAGCCAGTGAAACATGCTTTTAACAAATCTCATACAGAGACCCACCGAGTCTGTGAACTTCGCTGGGTATTGCTGCCTGTTAGGCAGTTTAACAAATGTTGGTAAATGATGTTGTGTTAGTTTGCATGCCATCAGAGGCTGTCCTGACATTAGCAAACCAAAACATGACGCTCCATTACACTCCAGCTGGCCGTTTTTATCCCTCTAAGTGTCCTGTGCTGCATGTCCAAGACGACTTACACACTTTTAGTCAACACTTATTTTTACTGTACTGACAGGCATGCCCTTTAGCATCTTTGATGCACCACTGATTGAAAAACAGTTGTTTTCCACAGAAAACACATTTAGTTGACTTTTTAAATAGGAGTCAGTGGTGGAGTTTTAGTGAGGAGGCAGTTGTTTTTGGCTGAACTTGACGCATTCATTCAGAGTGAACTAAACAAACGTCCTTTATGAGAGAACTGGAGACACCGGTGATGTTGGATGTGTGTGTGCAGGTACTGGGAGGCTGTGCTGGAGCTGCTGTGGCCCAGATTTGAGCTGATTTTGGAGATGAACATCCAGAGCATTAGAAACACTGATCCTCAGAAACTGGGAGTACTGGACACCAGACCACACTATGTGTGTATCCTCACACACACACACACACACACACACACACACATTCTTTCTGCTCATGCTGTGTTTAGACTTAAAGTCTTTCAGTTTTATTTATATTCCTACCAAACATACATTAGACCTATTGATATGTGAAACCACATCTCAGTGTTGAAACGTATTACTTTATTTTACCGTTTGGTTCTACAACTACATACTATGTACTTATTATCATTATAATTAATAAAACTGCATAATAGTTAGATACTAACCCTGAACCTAACCCATGTAGGTCCCTATATTACCCAGTACTTCCTCAGATAAATAAAGCACAGCCACTGTTTCTTCCCAGCATCCTCTGATGAGAAACTCTCCCTGTCACTAAAGTTACAGACAAAACATTCAGTTTAATTCAAGTTTATTTGTATAGCTCTTTTTACGATACAGATCGTTGCAAAATTATATGTTTATATATATTGTAGAAACTTAATATATTTAACTTACGTCAAAATTTGGGAATTCTGTACAAACATGTCCGATTTCATACTTCATTGATATTGCAATTGCCTTCAGCGTAAAAAAAATAAATATTTTTTTAATGTAGACAGGAAATCTGTTCTTTTGCTTGAGAAGTGTTCGGGTTGAGATAGTGGTGTGTTTCCTGCTGTTTGTGTAGATCACTCGGCGCTACGCTGAATTCTCCTCCGCTGTGGTCAGTATAAACCAGACCTTCCCCAACGAGAGGACCAACGCTCTCCTGGGTCAGCTGCAGGTGAGGAGAAAGAGTCGTATTCACTAAGCAGGAGGAAATCTGAAAAACAATACATTTTAGCACTAGTTTCTAAATCTGTAAAACATTAGGAGAAGTGAATAAAATAGCTGTTTCTGCCTCTGAACATAACATTTCAGATTGCCCTTAAAGGCCATTTAGAGATCGATGCAAGACTCCTCTTCACTGTTCCTAACATTTTACACATTTAAGAGCTTTTAAGATACTAGTGTTCTAGTGTTCCTGACACCATTTTCAAGATTTTCTCCTAAAACCAGGGAGATGGGAGCTCTCTTGAGCCTGAAGATGTGTTGTGAATGTGGCTCACTGTGGTGGTCTGGTTTCAGGTGGAGGTGGAAAACTTCGTGCTGAAGATGGCGGCTGAGTTTCCCTCCAGACGAGACCAGCTCATCTTCCTCATCAACAACTACGACATGATGCTCGGCGTGCTCATGGTAACGGTCCTCACGAGACCACTGACACTGTGTTCTAGTCCAGACCGTGACGTGTGTGTGTGTGTGTGTGTGTGTGCAGGAGAGAGCAGCGGACGACAGTAAAGAGGTGGAGGGCTTCCAGCAGCTGCTGCTGGCCAGAACACAGGTCAGTCCCGGCTCAGCGAGAACAACTGTGTGAGGAACTGATCACGTGAGTAACCGTGTGTGTGTCGCTGTGCAACAGGAGTTCATCGAGGAGATTCTCTCTCCTCCGTTCGGAGGGATGATTGCGTTTGTGAAGGAGAGCGAGGCGCTAATGGAGAAAGGGCAACTTGACAAACTGAAAAACGATGAAGGTGAGAGCTGGAGCGGCTGACTGCTTCCCTTATGTCTTTTGTTATCTGAGTTTTTTTTGTATGTTTTTTGGATAATGGGCTAGTTCTAGGTGTGCGCGCGATATCCACCAAAAATAATAACCCTTCCAGGATATTTTGCTGAGTGTCATTGTGCCGATATCTTGAGGACTACTGTCAACAGCTAACTCCTAAAGTGTTATTCTTTATATTCTGTGTGGTGGTCAGTTTGCACCGATAGAAAGTTTCCAATTTTTACACTTGATAATGTCAAATCAAGCAAGCGCAACGCAACATTGTGTCATCATTTTCTCATTGATCAAAACCCCTTCATATTTAGCTTGCTTTTTTTTGTCCATCATTTGAAGAACCAAATTCTCAGTGTAGTGTTACTGAGCGTCTGTGTGTGTGTGTGTGTGTGTGTGTGTGTGTGTGTGTGTAGCGCGTATCACGCAGCTGGTGCGGGGTTTCTCCAGCTCCTGGAAGCAGTCTGTGGAGGCCTTGAGTCAAGACGTCATGCGCTCCTTCACCAACTTCAAGAACGGAACCAGCATCATTCAGGTACGTCTCACCACATGACGCGTTCACACGAACGTGCTGCTGACCGACTGACCACCAGCTGTCTTCTCAGGGAGCGCTGACCCAGCTTATCCAGTACTATCATGGGTTCCACAAGGTCCTCTCCCAGCCGACCTTCCGCAGCCTGGCAGTGCGCTCGGAGCTCATAAACCTCCATCATCTGATGGTGGAAGTCAAGAAACACAAACCCAACTTCTGAAGAGTCTTTGGGAATCGGTGTGCACATTCAGAAAACAACACATTTTCCTGAGCACAACTTGACAGATCTCAAACCATCCTTCAATCTTTGCTCATCAGGTAAACGTAACCTAAAGATGTTGTTTGTTTTTTCTGGAAAACAAGACATTAAAAGTATGATATTTTATAGTAAAGGCTGATTTTCAGTCGCTGTAAAGGATTTTTTTTTTATTTGGTCAGCCTTTTATTTTTGGTTTGCTGATAATGGGCTCTTTTTTCATTAGATGCATTTGTAATTTCTTCATTAATATGATTTGATTTCTTTGAATGTTTTATCTGTAAATTCAGTTGCAGCTTCTCTCGATGTTTTTGTGTATAAACTGCTGTCCTTTGATTTTTCTGACGTCTCTGAAAGTATTTATGCACTGTTGCCGCATTTAAGTTATAAAGAAGAAAAGCATTCCATGTTTTGAAATAAAATCTGTTAGATTGAAACTCTCTGAAACTTTTCCCATCATTTTGTCAATTCAATCAAGCTAAAAAAAAACATTTTAATAAAAATCAAGTAATTTTTACTACAAATCACTAAAAGCTTAAATAGTTCTAACAATCCACTTGTATTTAGTTATGGAAGCTAATATACCATTTTTAAATAAAGTGTAATTTTATTACTTTCACACACACACACACACACACATAGCACAACTGTTATATTATACATATTTCATAAACACAGGATGGAGGATCATCACCATAAAAGAATAAACACAACGCTCATCTCAAAATGTGTCTCAAAAACAGTTTGCCTTTTCTTCACTGAAATAAAATCAGTAATTGTGGTGATGTCAATAATACCTACCTTATTCCTGTCTGCTTTAAATGATGGTTATACAATACACATATATCCTGAGAATATAATTCCATCCAATATACATTATATGACATAAATATAGACATGTAAACATGTAACTTATGCAAACAATAATGTTTATTTTGTATGCGATTACTCATTTGACAGCATTACCTTGAAAATAAAAATATATATACATATAGCTTGGAGATATGCTCTTCATTGAATTCACTCTCAAGTTAATTGAGAATAGTTGAATTTCATACGTTTTTGTTAGCAAGATCAGAAGAACTGGTTCAGTGCAAAAATTAGAGCATATTATTTTAATTTATATTTGTTTATGAAAAATGGTGGAAAAACAATAGCAAATGACGTCCCAAGGTGCGGTCCTCTCCACCTTCTGCTGAATGCTTCCCAACTCTGCAATGTTTTGTTTCTGGGATTTCTAGTCAAATTAACATATTCTCATTAAACCTGCTGTGGCAGCCAACAGCAGCACCACCTCTTAACCCCACATATACTTCAAATGAAATTGAAGAACGAACTGAAATTATGTAATTTCAAAGAAAATGAGGCCAAGTTTGTTTTGAGTTCATTTATACAGTTCGGCTCCTTCAGATCCCTTCACAAGCTGAATGGAGTAATCATGGCTTGGGGTGCCATATATCCCAGGAGCCTCTGAAAAAGTTTTAGAGGGACGCCAGTTTTGCCTCTGAAGCATGGAGGCAGTTCAGCACTGACTTGCACACTTCTTCATGATGCCTGCTATCATGTTGACTGAATACAACTCCATACCTAAAAAAGAGCTTGACCTGAAGCCCCAGTTGGCTGAGTTGCCGGAGCACAAAATCCCTGTGCTTGCACAACAGATCTAGTATAAGGCAGCCAAAGCAGGACCAGGGCACCCTCCGCTAGCTTGGTAAAGATGGGGGAGACAGGGATGGCCGAAGGGGAGGTCTTTGTACTGATACGTCTGGCCCTCGAAAGCAAACCGAACGTTCTGTGTCGAGTCAAGATCAAGACATGAAAGTACTCATCCTTCAGGTCAATGGCTGCAAACCAGTCCTGGTTACGAAAGCAAGAAAGAATGTGTTTTCTGACCTATTCAAGACTCGAAAATCCAGGATTGGTTGTAATCCACCACTCCTTGGGTACAATGAAATAGAGACAGTAAAATCTCTAATTCATCTTGAGCAGAGGGATAGGATCCATTGCGTCCTTCACCAGGATGACCACAATCTCTGCACACAGAACAGAGGCATCCAGTGGACAGACGCGAAGAGGATGCCCCTAAACCTGGGCGGATGCCTGGTGAACTGAATTGCGTAGACAAGTCCAGATCAACCAGCGAAACAGGCTGGGAAGCGTTAGCCAGACCCCCAACCAAGTAGGATCAATGAAACGGTTACTGACGTACTGGAGCATCTAGGGGGAGAAAGATGACACTTACCTATTCCTCCTGAACCTAAGAAACGAGTCTGAATGTGAGGAAGCAGAGCATTGCTCACAAACTGAACCGGCTCATTAGACTCAAGAAATTGTAATATTATTACAAAATACAGAATTAGTTTCTATTTTTATGCCGATGACACTCAACTATACATTCTTATCTTAGAAACATTGTGAAGTGTGAAACTGTTTCTGATGCAGAAATCCTAGTTCTTGCTTTCATGACTTTTAGACTGGACTATTGTAATGTCCTGCATCTTACAAGCTACAAGTAATCCAAAATGCAGCTTTTAGAGTCATTAATAGGTCAGGAAAATATGATTATATTATCCAGAACTTACATTCTCTGCACTGGCTACCTATTAAGCAGACAGTTTTTTCATCCCTCATGAAAACATAAGAATGCTATATCATCCATCAATTTCAGCATATATAAAAATAATAGTGGGTATAGAGCAGAGGCTGCGGTCCACCTGTTAGTGACCACTGGTATAGAGCATATTCAGTGGTCAATAAGAAGAGGACATAAGATAAAAAGTTTACAACAGAGAGTGTTTTTGGATTTACACTTTGAAATCAACTCAATTTCCAGATTTAAATTGGAGAATTTGTTTTTTTCTTTTCTCTTTATTGTTTGATGGTTTTCTACTCTGTAAATAATTGTATTTTGAATTTAATGCGCATTCGTCAGAAAAACGCCTGTAAAGCTGTAAAACATTTCCTTTCTGGGGGTTGTCTTGCCTTACCTATGGTTCTTTTCTTTTTTTTTTTCTAGAACTGTCTCCTCATATGTTTCCACAATATGAAACCTTGGTTGCTACAGTAGCTGCATTTCCACCAACCTTCGAATTGTCAAATTAAAATAGCAAACTGAAAAATCACCTAATGGAAGCATGTCAATTCTGCAAAAACTCACAAATATTGCAAATAAAGTTTTAAGTGTAAAAAGTCATATGCTCATTCTTCAATTTAATATAACCTCCAAAAAACACTTGATACACATTGTGTATCAAATAAATTCAATGCACACAGAATGAAGTAGTTTAAGTCTTTGGTTTTTTTAATTGTGATGATTTTGGCTCACATCTCAAAAAATTAGAATCCTTCATAAGACCAATAAAAAACAATTTAGTGAATTGTTGGGCTTCTGGAAAGTATGTTAAATTACTCTACATGCACTTAATAGTTGGTAGGGGCTCCTTTCGCTTTAATTACTGCTTTAATTCGTTGTGGCATGGAGGAGATCAGTTTGTGGCACTGAGGTGGTATGGAAGCCCAGGTTTCTTTGACAGTGGCCTTCAGCTCGTCTGCATTTTTTGGTCTCTTGTTTCTCATTTTCTTCTTGTCAGTAACCCATAGATTCTCTATAGGGTTCAGGTCTGGTGAGTTTTCTAGCCAGCCAAGCACCCCAACACCATGGTCATTTAACCAACTTTTGGTGCTTTTGGCAGTGTGGGCAGGTGCTGGAAAATGAAATATTTTAAAATATGGTCAGCAGAAGGAAGCATGAAGTGCTTTAAACTTTCTTGGTAAAAAGGGTACAGTGACGTTGGTTTTGAAAAAACACAATGGACCAGCAGATGACACTGCACTCCAACTCATCACAGACCATGGAAACTTAACACTGGACTTTAAGCAATTATGAGCTTCTCCACCCTTCCTCCAGACTCTAGGACCTTGGTTTGCAAATGAAATACAAAACACAAAAAGAGGACTTGGACCAATGAGTGACAGTCCAGTTCTTCTTCTTCTCCCAGGTAACGTCTTTTCTAACATTGTCTGTGGTTCAGGAGTGGCTTAACAAGAGGAATACGACAACTGTAGCCAAATTCCTTCACACCACTGTGTGTGGTGGCTCTTGATGCCTTGACCCCAGCCTCCATTCCTTGTGAAGTTCAGTTAAATTAATTTTGAAAGCTCAGGAAACCTTTGCAGTCTTGAATTGAATTGGTGGGTTTTTGTTAAATCTTGGCCAAAATCCCTCCAAAATCTGATACTATCCCAGACATTTAGTTTCTAAAGCCAAAAATTTATTTCAGTTTCCACAACACCAATAACTGCTTCACAGAGCTGGTAAAGATCTGAGGTTGTAACGGCTGTCATTGGTAGCCCTGTTCTCATCATTCTACCTATCAGCGTTTGTTCAGGGGCACTCCAAAATCCTCATATGTTTAGACTTTATCAGTTCCTTCAAATAACTGATGCACTTCATTAGTATAATTAATACCAAAGGAAATTTGAAGAAACTCACAACAGCAACTTGTGCCACTCACAAGGCATTCAAGCCAATGGAATCACTAGACTGATGTGCGCTAGATGTCCTGTTTGCATAACATAACATAGTCTGAGCGATAAGATGTAGTATTTAAAACTATATTGTGTGTTAAGATATTGATAAAGGATATTTTGTTATTTTTGATAGTTTGTTGTTAGCAAGTCATTCCATTACCATCCCTCACAGTCTCCATGAAACTCAATCAATTTGTCACTATTAGTATAAATATGTTAGCCTACAGTTTGTACACTCTAAAATGATGGCACTGGGGCTGTATCCTTTCAAAAGACACCAATAATACCTTTTAGAATGACACATTTTCCGCCTTAAAATAACTGATTGTTCTGTCAGTAACATATTTACATATTTATTTAACTTCCAACGTAATGTCTTGCACATACATAATGTTATAAATACTTATAAAAAGAAATTCACAGCAATAGTCACCATCCTTTATACAAATGAATTTTTTTTTTCTCATGAAGCTTAAGTGCAATAGTATACTCATAGCTTCCTCCATGATTGCCAGCATTTCGATTATGCTTATTTTGTTCAAAGTAATGATGCCAGTTTCCATTTTCATCTGCTCCAAACCCAAATACACTCACCTGGAAAAAAAAGAAATAAATAATGTGTCTTAAATATTAATGAGAACTCATTAGTATTCATAGACATTTGTATGTAAATTGGAAACTTTGCGAAAGTGCTTTACTTGCCACATTTTTACAGGTTATGCACGATTCTACTAGTATTAGCACCGTTTGGATGCTCAGTGGTGCTTTACTGTTATTTTTGCTCTGCAATTGCCTAGGCAGTAAAACTTTAATTGCATTTGTATTTGTTTTAAGAAACTAAATTATTCATTTACAAACCTAGAAGATTAGTTTAACCAAGAATGAAAGACACATGTCCAGTGGGGCAACAGAGTATATAGCACCTGTGTGAATAGATCAAGGAACTGTACGTAGGTCTTTTAGAGAAGCAAGTGTGCATGATCTAAAAAGGCATAACAAGCATTTAAGCCAATGGAATCACTAGATGGATGTGCACTAGATAAAATAAACGGGGCAAAATAAACGTTAATCTTGGTTAACTTATAATATTGTCTGAAATCATTATTCTAGTAGGTTAGTGACTTCTGAGGTTTTCCTCATTGTTGGCGTGCTAGGGTGAGTCAGATCAACGGTCGATGGATGGAGCCGGGGGCACGTTTTTGAGATCTTGACTTCTGGCCACCAGACTTAGCATGCTATTACTTAGGGAGCTCTTTTTGAGTCTATTGAGGAGATGGCTGCATAAGGCAAGTGATCAACGGGGTAGCCTCTGACTAAGACCTGGACTAGCCCAGATGTCTCGTGAGTCTGTTCTGGTCAATCAAGGTCTCTAAGCGACCCTAACGAATGATAAATCATGGTGGACATAATTCATACTGTATAATAACTCTACTGTATATTGTTCACGAGTTTTACAGAGTATTAACTATGCATTGCATTCATTTTTTAATCTGCGAGTTAATATTCAGTTAGTTTTACCTGGTCACAGATGTGCAAGGCAAATATGAGTGTAATAAAACCAGTAGATGGGTATCTGCCATGTTTCTGCAGCCAGCGTTCTTGAATATATTTCAGAAACCCGGGATGGAGGATCATCACCTGATGCCACAAAAAGAAATCATCCCGAAATCACATTTATAAGCACCGTTCACATATAACACTCAAACGTCTCTCCAGATCGAATGCCTGATAGTTATTGGTTGGTTAACATGTGGCTCCTCACCTTGTCCCTGTTTGCTTTTATACTGGGTTTCACTGGAACGTATGTTCTAAAGAAAAAAAGAAATGATGCTGTTATGGAATATTTTGATCAATTGCAGCGCTTCTAGGGCAAACTTTATTTACTGCATGTAAATATAAAAAGGTGGTCAACAAAAAAAAATAAGAATAAACCTACAGACTGAAGCAGGAGAGTAGGCACTGATGAAATAAAGTGATGTCTTTATGGTAAAAGTGTTGAAGCATGCTTTAAAGTAAAAGTAATGACATATTTTACACAGCTGAATTGTGAAAAGCGTCATCATGTGTGCTCATTTGTTAAAGCGGTCTCACCGATCGATGTGTTTGGTCGTGAAGACGCTGATGAGCCACTGCAGATCCACAGTCTTAAAAGGGATGAGCACCAGGTGAGTGGAGTTGTCCATGTCCACAGCGCTCTCGGGGTAGATGATCCGGTGAGTGGTCTTAGACCCCACGTCCTGCTCAAAGCCTTCAGTCGGACCCTTATTTATCCTGACAAAACGATTTAGGCAGATGTTTTATGTGCCCTCTGATACAATGCACCTATAACACTCACTAATTGAAGTCTAATTCATTCTGGCATTGTGTATGTGTGTGTGCCATGTGTCTATTTTTGAGAACATCACATTTGTCAGGATCTTTATAGTCATAAAATTTTGTCCTGACTGTCTTCACACTAACAAATTCACTTTCTGTATCTCATGCGGTTAAGTTCAGTTTTCTACATATTGGTCCTTCTGGACCTTGGTGCATGCTCTGTCTATACAGACACCATCTTCCAGAGAGCTGGATTCCATCAGCAGCAACTTCTCTGAGTTATCAAAATCAAAGCTTGCCTGTTTCTATTTCCAGAGGCATTCCTGTGGGATATTTCAGGTGTTTGTGGAAACAAGCATACATCCTGTGGCTCCTATTTAAATAAACTTTTTAAAGCAAATTTCTCTATGCAAAGTTCGAACTGCCCAGAGACATTCACTCCACGGTAGGCTTTCCTGTAGTCTACACTAACAACACTGAGATCATGGGTTCGATTCTCAGGGTAAACAGAACTGATAAAATGTAAAACTCGAATGCAATGTAAGTTGCTTTGGATAAAAGCGCTTGCTAAATGATGTTTAGCTATAAACAAATTTTAGGAGGAGCGCGCGCTGATAATTAACCTGGCTGGATTCTCGTTTCCTAATCAGGCAATTATCCAACCACAGCAAGAGAAGCCTACTATAAATTCACACAAGCTTCTTATCTCGATATCTCGTTCATAGCATCCCTCCACCACCCCAATCTCCATTCCTCCTAGTTTTACTATTCCCTCTCAGGGGGGGGGCATTCAGGGACAAGAGTAAAAAAAAAACTCTGGACTCGGTAGTCCACCTAGTTCCAAGCCCTCTCCCTGACAGCACGCCAAATACGCTTACTTTTACGATTACTATGATTAATTATATGTAAGTGCAAACTCATGAAATCGATAGAGAGACGATAGAATGCATGGAAAAGTTATTCTAGTTATAGAGCACATGCAGTTAACAGCTCTCTCACTCACCTAATGACAAGATCATGGGCGTCAATGAGCACACCGTAGTGGGATCCTTTAAGGTTCCCAGAATTCCCCACTACAGCACAGGTTCTGCAGCGGCCTGGGCTTGCATCAGAGTATTCCTCTTCATTCGGGAAGATGCCAAACAACATCTCCACTACTACTTTGTAGTTCACTCGACTCTTATATTGTAGCTTCTGTTCAAATATTACAGAATAGTTACAAGTTTAAACCAGCAACCAGGTTGTTTTTCTTCAAGGTATCAGACATTGATTTTGGCAGTAATAAACGAATGCCAGTAATGAAGAATCCTAACATTGTGTCTGTATCAGCCGAGGCACTTACTTGCCACCACCAATAGAGGGCATTGCTGAGTACGCAGTTTTTCTTAGTCAGTAAGGGTTGGGCGTTGGGGTCGTAGCGCTTTTGGAACCAGGTGTCATGAGCGATGTCTGACACGCACTGACCACACGCACACGCTCCAAAGAGAAGTCTTTGTACAGAAGGTTGAGTGAATATAAATACACAGATGACCGCACTCACGCTTAAGACGATGTATCGGGTTCTTTTGGCCCAAGAGCACGGCATCTTTTACTCATCTGCAACAAGAAAAGTATTTTAGTAATTAGTATAACTGTCTATATACTGTATAATATTTGTTTATCATAGTACTTCAATTGCACTATAGCCCTGCTCCAGGCATGTTAAAAAAAGCGCTATATAAATAAAAATGATTGATTCATTGATTGATTGATTGATTGAACTTTTAAAGTTACCAGTTCTGGTTAAATTTGCATTTCACCTGAGCTGATCAAACCAATATAGTGATATAAAACAACAGCCACATTAAAAATATACTAAATCTTAAGTATTCCAGCAACTGAAAACTGTAGTCATTCAAAATAACTTACCTATAGTAACCATCTTGTAAAAAGGTTGAGCAGCTTTTATCAGAATCCCAACTCTTTGACTGATGATCCGCTGAGGGCAACTTTGGGCACTGTTGCTATCAAGGGGCCACCAGGAGAGACACAGGGCCCACTACCAGATAGAAATTTGTTACCCATTTTCAATGGGAAAGTACCAAATCAACAATGCTCAAAGTAAAATTACTCAAAAACGTATCCTGTGCATCATCAGCCTTTGATTTACTTGATGCAAATAAATTTTGAGTTTCAACCCACCTGTACAGATGTGGAGAGCAGAAGGGCAGATGTGCAAGTGTTTCATCATTAATCTTACTTTCACAAGCATAGATTATGGCTCATCAGTGAGTCCTGACGTTCGGGTAGCTAATGGTTGGACATGTGAGTGAGTGTGGGAGTGTGTGTCAGCCTTTACATAGCAATAGAAATATTTGAATAACTACAAATAAGCCCGACATGTTTCTCTTTTTTGAAAAAGACATCCAGACTTTCACCTTCAAATTTAAAGTAAAATTTTCAATTGAAAGTTTTGAATGCCTTGTTTTCAAAGAAGGGCAATATAGAAATTGTTATTTTTGTACCCCATACGGAAATTACATTTATTGCCCTACAGAGTAATATCGCCATGTTTTACCTATAAGGTGATTTATTTTTATCACACTCATACGTTCTCTATATATATGTTAAATACATTGCTCCAGAAAATTAACAGAACACTTTGAAAAAACATCAGATCCCAATGGGGAAAATATCATGCTGTATACCTATACTGTTATGGACTGAGTAATGTGTTAGGAACAAAAGGATGACACATCAGAAATGAAAATAACCAACCTGAAAACAAATGTCGAAAACCAAAGTAAAAATATGAAGCAGCAGGCTAGTCTATTTCAATGCAGCAACTCAGAATAGTACTCAGTAGTTTGGGGACAGGGCCCACAAAGAAGCAGATACCGGGTCCTGTTGATGGGTTAAAGACCCTTTACAGCCCTTTTCCCAGCTCTCCTAGAGTAACTGCCTGTCTCCTGGAATCTCCATTTACTCTGACTGAAAAGTGATCCTTTTAATGTTTTAGAGTTATGCATGTATGTGTTTCAGTAATAGGTTTTTAGACATTCAAACATTTCTGCTTTATACGTTAACACATTTTACATATATGTTAGACACACACACACACACACACACACACACACACATATATATATATATATATATATATATATATACACACATACATACATATATACACACACAGTAATGTGTTATAGCTAGGATATATACAGTTAGTATAGCCTATTTGAATTTCATGGTTTTCTGTATAAGGACATAATAAAACATTATGTGGTTCTTGTCAGTTCTTAAACTAAAGTTCTTCTTATTATACAAAAAATAAAGAAACGTTGGAAAAGCTATGGGTAATAAAGTTAGGACACCCTATGTTGAGACTATTTCACTCAAACGGCTCTTTACCAGGAAGGATCAACTCAAGGCGAAATAAAACACAAGACAAGTTTTTGGATTTTAAAGCTTGCAAGGATTGCGCTGTCGATTGCAAGCGGGAGAGAAGCAGGTTTCTCCTTAACCTCCCCTTTGCCTCCTGCTTTGCCTCCGAAGCTCAGATCGCAAGTCACTTTATTTATAGAGAAAAAGGACAGAGCAAGATAAGTAAAAACAACTGGCGAAACAAAGACTCCAGACATGTTCATCACATATCTTTTTGGGCGTCAGAAACTTCATTCCTTCAGATTCTCCTGGCGCCCATACCAGTCTAAGATACTATATAGAGGCCATGTCATGTCATGACCTAGAACAAGACGTGTTATACCAGAGGGAAGCTGAAACTGAAGGATCAAAGTTGCAAAATGTCAATACATAACCCTAACACCCTATGATTCAATTGCTTCTTTGTAACATTGATCGGGTTAATTGAGGTTTGTGGCCATTTGCTATATATTTGCTGGTGTGCTCAAGATCATTTGTTGCATGACCCGATCTTCACCTGAGCTGATCAAACCAATATATAATGATGTAAAACAACAGCCACATTAAAAATATACCAAATCTTAAGCATTCCAGCAACTGAAAACTGTGGTCATTTAAAATGACTTACCTACGTAACATCTTGTATAAAGGCTGAGCAGCTTTTATCAGAATAATAACTAATTGACTGATGATTGACTCTTTGACTGATAACAAGATCATTGTCCTGTTGCAGACACATGGTTGGTTTCATCTGTTTAAAGGTCATTGGTCTAGAAGACTTATGGTTTGTTCAGATGCAACATTGCAAATCTAAACCGTGCTGCCATTTCTTTTTTCTGGCAAGACTTCCAAACATACCATAATTGTCTCGTTGTCTTGAACTTTATCATTATCACTTTAACAATGTTAACTGAGACCTGTGGAGCCAGCGGTGAAGTCATTTCTCTGAGCATTACACGGTCCGATCTTGGGGTGAATCTGCTGGGATGTCCACTCCTGTTTTTTTATGCCTCCCACTTGTGGATAATCTACCTCACTATAGAATGATGGACTTCAAACTGTTTGAAAATGACCATAGTACTCTTCCCAGATTGATAACAGCAATAATTGTTTGTCTAATTCTCATTGCTGGTGCCTTACCTTCATGTTATTGTGTTAACACACACCTGAATGGTCCAGAACACTTCTGCTTTTATAAAGGTGCTCCCACTAGCTGATGATCAGTTAATCAAAGGCATTAGATTAGAAAGTCCTATGTTATTACTAAGGTTGTCCTAACTTTGTCACACACAACTTTTCCATTTTGGCTTTAATTTTGTTAACTAAATTATGAAATGGTGAAATATACCATATGTTGTTGTTCATCTGAGGTTTTATTTCCCAAATTGTAAGACCTGCTAAGAACCAGATTTTTTTAATTATGTACTTATAAGGAGAATTCATTGAACCATGGACACCAGAGGCGGTGGAGATTGCACAATGGCCTCTTTTTAGAAGAGATGATGCTCCTCAGGTCCAGCCTCCTTTCAGAATCATAATATCAACTTTATTGCCAGGTTGTCACGGTGCGGTTCGCGAGAGAAGTAGCGCTAGTCGAGAATGCTACAAACATAAATCTTTTAATCTTCCAAAAATGAAATAAACAATCACACTGCAAACAGGCAGGCAGGCAGAACAACAACCACACGTACAAATGATGAAGTCAGACAAACTGATTTCAAACACACTGGACTTAAATACACAACAAACTTCCTTAATAAATGAGACATAGCTGAAGACAATTAGACAATAAACTGAAATTAGGTCACACCGGACACATGGCACAAGACAAAACAACAACAAAAGGAGTCCACGTGTGTGACACGGGTATACACATACAAGGAATTTGTTTTAGTGACAGAAGCTCTACAGTGCAACAGAATGACAAGACAAGACACAGATAATAAAATTAACAATAAACAAATAAACTAAATATAAAATAGCAAAAATACAATATATATTATAGACATTTAAGTATAAGCAGGTATGATGTGTTTGTAAAGTTACAGTAAGTGCAAATTTGAAATGTAAATGGTCTGTATGTTAAATAAATAATGTGTTATAGTGTTGGACTGCCTGGGGGAAGAAACGGTTCCTGTGTTTGTTGGTGCTCAGTGCTCTGTAGCGTCAACCAGACAGAGTGTGCTGGATGTGAGGGGTCCAGAGCGATTTTCTTAGCCATTTTGTTCACTTTGGATAGGTACATTTCTTGGAGAGTTGGAAGGGTTGTACCAATGATTCTCTCAGGAGTCCTCACTACCCTCTGTAGTCTTCTGAGGTCAGAATTGGTAGCTGAGCTGAACCAGACAGTTATAGAAATGCAGAGGATGGATTCAATGATGGTGGAGTAGAATTGTTTTTGCAGTTCCTGTGGCGGGTTGAACTTCCTCATCTGACGAAGGACGTTCAATCTCTGCTGTGCATAGGTGTAGAGGGAGAAGAGCAGTGGGGAGAGGACACAACCCTTAGTGCTGGTTGTACGGGTGCTGGATGAGAATTTTCCCAGCCTCACTAACTGCTGTCTGTCTGTCAGGAAGCTGCTGATCCACTGACAGACGGAGGTGGGCACAGATAGCTGGGTTAATTTGGGATGGAGGAGGTTTGGGATGATAGTGTTGAAGCCCGAGGTGAAGTCCACAAACAGGATCCTCACATAAGTCCCTGGTCTGTCTAGGTATTGCAGAACATAATGTAAAAATATGTAAAAGCATGTCCCGCCGCCGTGCGATTTCCCTCCCCCCAGCCACCCAACAGAGTCGTCTAACTTCGAGCGCTTGGGGATCTCATGTTCCTACAGTCTTGATGTAGGTGCCCAACTGTCCGAGTAACCACCTTAAGTAAAGGAATGCTTTAAAGTGGCATTCTCCATCTCAGCAGAAACAAAAGAAGAAATATCCTCTGCCCACTCAGAAGAAGCACCGGGGTGAGTTCCAGAGAAAGGGACGGACCTCTCATGTGCCTCTGCCTGATCGATATGCGAGGCAAACATCTCCTGTTCAAATCTGCCATAGTAAATTGTTTAATGTCTTTACTTTCTGCTTGCTTTGTATTTATTTACTTATTTTTAAACTACAGTGCAGAAGCAGCTGACACACACACACACAAACAATGTGGTCTTTGTGGAGACAAAAAGACCTGAGGATGTTTCCGTTTCATGCCTATTTATAACATCCAGGTGCACGTAATCAAATCATGTCACCTAACCGAGGTTATATAAGCCAGACTTTGACAAATATGCTTCAGCAACCAGTCGAACAAAGAACATTCTCCTTAGCATTGAACGCAGCATCGAGAGTAGCTTTTGATAAGAGAACAGTGTTTTGGGTCCTGGCTGAGCCAAGTCAGTGTGGGATGGTGGTCTCTGAATTCCCTCAAAGACTTGCAAATGAATTGCAAATGACATGAAAAATTGTGTCCCAGCACTGGGGTGGCACAAGTTTTGACAGGAAGAGCATCTGGCGTCAAACAGCTGTGTGGATAATGGTGAGCTGAGGAGTACTGTATAAATGCAGAGTTCAGTCATAGTTATGTGAAGTTTTACAACACACAAATGATAATTAACAGTTTTTTATTTATGTATTTATTCAATTTAATCTTATAGAAGGTATCTGGTAAAGATACTTAGGAAAAACAAAAACTTGATTAAAAAACAAACACACAATGAAGTCAAGGCAATGTGTCTGAATGTGCATTTACATTGCATTTTGCAATTATGTCTTTGACATTAGTATTATGACATATTAGTACCATTTTACAATAACAATGAACTAACATGCATTCATTTATGCTCAACTAATGAACAGATAATCTTAAGTTAAGGTATGACTTGTAAAGAACTAAAACCTCATTAATAAATGTGGCATTAGCAATTACAAAAGAGTTTCATCTTATAGAATATAATTCTGTCAAAATATTTGTACTATACCATAATGCCTGCAGTTGAAACTTTCTCAGAGACAATCACATTTTGTTTGCTTAAACTATTTATGTACAATTATTGCTCTATTGCGTCCTTCACCAGAAAGACTGCAATCTCCGCACGCAAGACAGGAGCATCCACAACGTTTACTGACATGAAGCGGACGCTGCTGAACTTGGGAGGATGCGAGTCTGATGATTTTGAAAACAGAGCGCTGAGCTTCATCCAAGCACCCAAGGACCAGGCAATCATGACAAACAGAACTACCGATGTACCAGCAAGGAGGGGACCCGGCTCGGGCGTCTAGTGGCTGGTCTGAAACAGGTTCTGAGTGTGTGTAACTCTTACCTGCATCCGAGCAGAAGGAACATGGGTATATCATTGGTTTGTACTTCCAGACTGCCCTCTGCTGCTCAGTTGTGAGAGAGGAGAGTAAGTGTGATCCGAGAGTGGCCTGTCCACAACTCCCCATCCCCTCTAAAGACCCAGACATAAAGGAGACTGCTCTTTTGTCAAGGTTTTGACCCATCAAACAAACATACTTTATTAATATACAGAACAAAGCCCTTCAGATTCCAGATTTTCTAATTGTATCTCGGCCAAATATTGTCATATTATAACAAACATCAATGGAAATCTTATTTATTCAGCTTTTAGAAGTATAAATCTAAATTTGAAAAAAGACTTATGACTGGTTTTGTGTCTTTTCCTAAACTCAATCTACCTAACATTGTTTGAAAGGCAGACAAACTCTGTTTAAATCTAGATTAAAGACCTATCTGTTTAACCTGGCTTACACAACACACTAATAAGCTTCTACAAGCCGTGGCAAGGATGTACTATATTTGTTCAAATCACAGAGTAAATACACATAGAAAATGCATTCATACACAGAATAGCATTTTTGTATTCTCATCGTTTCATAACATTCAGATTAAACCACTGATGGCGGATGAAATATTCTGACATTGTTTTTCGTACTATTCTGCTCCTTGACAGTGTTCACTTGGCAGTCAATGAGGCAATCAAAATCCTCCCGGTTTTCATTTAACAAATCATAAATTGTATCTCAAAGACGAACAAAAGGGATAAGCAGTTTCTCAATTTTCAACGTCAAACGTCTAAATTATCAGAATAAAGTGTTACCAGAAACATTATGTTGCTTTTTCTCACATATTCACTAACTCACTCACACACACACACACTGATATTTGTGGTTTATGAGGACTCGCCATAGATGGAATGGTT
This sequence comes from Puntigrus tetrazona, assembly GCF_018831695.1. Classification (NCBI taxonomy): domain Eukaryota; kingdom Metazoa; phylum Chordata; class Actinopteri; order Cypriniformes; family Cyprinidae; genus Puntigrus; species Puntigrus tetrazona. The sequence goes on from NW_025048651.1 coordinate 502,719, forward strand.
TTTATACTGTACAAACTCTACTTACTATTGCCCTACAAAAACCCTATACCCAAACCTAGCCCTTACAGGAAACTATGCATTTTTAGATTTAAAAAAAAAAAAAACACCATTTAGTATATTTTTTAAGCCTTTTGAATTATGGGGATATTGGCAGTATCCTCATAAACCACCTTCAAATTGTAATACCTCTCTCATAAACCACAAAAAACCAGCACACACACTCACACACAGAATTTCCCCTTTTGACCTTAAGACTGACACATTCTCCCCCCTTAGACCATGGTATTTAGCTACTAAGCCTAAATAAGCTTATTAGCATGCTAAGAGCATGTAATTCCCAAAGCACACATTTAGAGAGAAAGAGCAGACGAGAGGAGAAGAGTGTAGGGGAATGTCAGGAGAACGTCCTTCCCTCTGCCTCAGGCTTTGTGCTGGTTTCTTGGGAAGAGATTTGAATCTGACAAATGTTGCCACAAGAGAAATAGTCCACAAAATCCTGTTTAAACTCTTGAAGAGACATCTGTCAAATTATAATGCAGGACATAAATACACAGACAAACACGGTAACAACAACAAAAACAGTTATTTAGGAGAAAAAGGTGCTATCAGTTAGTCGAGTCCACAGGAAAGTGAACAAAGGATACATGCACGCATCTTCAATTTTGTGTATAAAATGTCAAAAATCTGGGAAGCACAACAACCATATCGTTGAGAAAGAAAAAAACAAAGAATAACTTAAGTGCTGAGAACACTGCATAGCCCATACAGCAGGACATCTGACTGCACAGGGGAAATACAGTAGCGTTTAAACAAATAAAACACATAAAACCTTTTTTTTCAGTGCTGAATAAAAGAATAAAAGCAAACATAGGCAGTTCCATGCATGATTTGGCATGGCCGAATGCGTGCATCAATTATACCTCATTTTAATAGCTTTGATAGCTTTTTACAACTGTTAAATTAATGGGCAAAGGGTAAGAAGTAGATAGAAAAATAGCCAATGTAAACTAAATATTATAAACATTGGAACAACCATGTTAGAGAGAGAGAGAGAGAAAGAGTGAGAGCGAGCAGATGGACTACAAGAACAGCTGACAGGATAAACTAGGCAAACCCCTCTGCTGTTTTTAAGATTATTTCACAAATAACAACCTAAAAGATTGATAAATGCTATACAAATATTCTGCATGGCGGTGACAGGAGTTAACAAGCACACGGTATCATATATGCCAAAAACAGTCAGCATCTAACATTACTTTGACACTCCAAGCATGGCTGTGTGCTCTGGAGAAATGAAGCTCAAACTTCTGAACGTTAACGTGGTCATGTTTTTATTGATTTTAAATTTTTTAAACTTAGTCTGTCTAACTGAAGGTAACCTAAAAGTTACATGTTGCAATCTGCAACAAGAAATTTGATTCTGAAAAAAAAAAGTATGTCCATTAAAAGCAAACTATCTGAACCTAATGTTAAACTATTAAAACTTTTACATTTATTGTATTCAATCAATCAGTCAGAAATTTAAAACATTCATGTGCAAAATTATTCATGAAAAATATCACTTATAATCTTTGGATTTTATGTTTCCACTGCTTGCCACTGCTTTTATGTTGTCTAAATACTTATAAATATATACTTATAAATACTTGTCTAAATATATATGGACTAAATATTATAATGGCATCTAAATCTGGAGACTGAACAGGTCACTTAAGAGCCAAGTTTCAGTAGATTTGGATGAACACTTTCAGAAAATTATTCTATACAGACTGAGGCATTACAACGTACTGTATATAAAACAATAAATGAATAATAAAATAGCAAGTAATAAAAAAGGCCAGGAGAACACTGTATGTTTCTCAATGCTGTAAATGCACAAAAAGTGAGCACATGAACTTTCAAGCAAGTTCAGATGTGATTTAGGAGAACTCCTTTAATTCCGAAATCCATGTGTGTGTTCATAACCAGGAGAGGAAGAGAAGATTATTATTTTTTTTTAAATCCTCTGCTTGTGTGGTTCTGATTTGAACCATCAGCCAGAGTGACACTAATGGCTTTCCTTCCATGTTTCCATTAATAGAGTGTGTAAGGCTTTGCTAAAGCTCTCAGCTTAGGGTGTACACATCTGAAGCATATGCAACTTCACATTTAATCTTTCATCGTGTTCGCTCTCTTTCTGCTAGAATACTTGGGAATTTTTATGTATCCAACTTTTAGCCTTCCCCGACGTAAGTCAAAATAACTGTATTTAGCTGTGCAAATGACTATATGAATGAGCGAGAAATGAAGGAGAAAAAACACTTAAGAAAAGATGAAACAATTCATTTAATCGGCAATCAACTATTTTAGTAGATGTTGTTAATTATAATGTTGTGGTGGATAATCATTAATAAATATTAAATAGCAAATTTCCCAGATAGCTATGTGAAGTCTTGTCCGTTGTCCACCACACATACAGGATATTTCTGACACAATTTACAATGAAGGTGTATCTGTAAGCTCTCCATCTGCGTATATTTGTTTTACTATGAATGTTTTTTTTTTTTATATATATATTCCTGATGCACACACACACACACACACACACACACACACACACACACACACACACACACACACACACACACACACACTAAGTCATTTACACTATCTGACACAGCTGCGTTTAAAATTGAACTGGAAGTTAAGTGCTGGGTGTCCGGTCAGAGGAGAACTGACCCCAACTGAGTCTGGTTTCTCCCAAGGTTTTTTTTTCTCCATTCTGTATGCATGGGGTTTTGTTTCCTTGCCGCTGTCGCCTCTGGCTTGCTTGGTTGGGGACACTTAACTTCTAGCGATTTAACGTTATTTAACGGATTAGACCTGTTTTGTCATGTCCTTCAGTTCCTATTTTGTCCTTATTTAGCTTGATTATTAGTTGATTCCTGCACCTATCTCTCCCTCATTATCCTGAGTTTATAAGCCCCAGTCAGTTCAGTTCATGTTTGTCGGGTCTACTTGTTTCTATGTGTGTTGCACAAGCTCTCGTTGTGATTATTCTAGGGCCACCCCCTAATAGTTTACTAATCGTTAGTCAAACAAAAGAGGTTTGGTTGACCAAAATGTATTGCTTATTCACAGAAAGAAAAAAAAAATCCACAGGTGAAGTCACACCTTGCTTGAGTAATTATTAGGATGAAGGCAATTAAAAGCTCATAATAACAAATTTAATTGGTTTATTAATAAACGTGTGATTATGTGATTAAACAAGTTGACTACTGCTAAGGCTCCGCTTGCCTTCAGCCTCTATCTGTATGGTACCTCGCAGTGGCTGAAGTCCCTTGACTCCACCTCCAGCCTTCGCCCATTGGCACCACCATGGCTCCTGGCTCTCTCCTCTCTGCCATGGCCTCTGTTTTGTCTTATCTAGTCACCTATTTTATAATGTTGTTGTCTTTACTGCTCTTATCTGTTTCATGTGTTTATTCTGCATATGTTTTTGTATATTTACATATTAGGTACTAATATGCACTGCATTGTACTTTTAGTGCACTAAATATACCACTTGAAATCTGCTAAATTGTAACACCACATTTTGCATTTTGTGTGGAAGTAATGCTGAAGTCCAATTTAATTTCTCCCACAACATATTTGCAAATACTGTATATGTAAATGCATGTGTATTTCTTGTTTATTTTCGGCTACTTATTACTCTTAAATGATGTCATACTGCAGAAACCATCATGCCGAAGTGCTCTCTTGATGATAATTCAAATATCAGTAAATGGGTTACTGGGGGCTTAGTCCAGTAAAAATGAAACTGCTGCTTTGTCATCTTCAGTAAAAGGTAACATCTGGTTTTATGATGCATTAGTGCTGTCTTCTGACAATGACTCTGAGGTTGTTGAAAATCCATCTGAGGATTTTGCAGAGGAAACTGCTCCTAATCTGGATGAAGAAGTTGTAGCTTGGTAAGATGCAAGCGTTCTGCACTCAGTGAACTGGTAGACATTCTAAGGGACCAAGCACAACTACTTCCCAAGGATGCCAGAACACTGCTGAAAACCTCGAAAAGAGGGCAATAAAAAAGGCAATAGGTGGAAAAAATGCGTACTATGGTATTGCATCTGGCATTTTGAAAATTATGGCACAGTTTCCTGCTTTCCATGAAGACTGCAAACACGTGCATCAACATTGATGGTATTCTACTGTTCAAATAATCTAAAGTAAACTTGCTTATCCAGACCACCAAATGGATAAATCTCTGCTGACCCTAGCTTGGCGTGTTTGGGTGGAGTTAGGAGAATGCTTCAGACTGTCATTTCAGCAAAGGTGTGATATTTCAAATAAACTGATGGCACTGAATAAAGAACTAGCTAGTTAGGTTTGCTTATCAATCTGAGACGTGGAAGACATCAGATGTTCACTGAATGGGATTTCAAGCTCTAGTTACCACAGGCTAGAGAATGTAGTCCCTTTACCAAAGAGAGGTTTACTTGCATCTCTACAAGGCCACAAGACTGTTGTTTCATGACTATGTCTTTGTGAAAGGAATTCATAAAGAAGGCACTGTAGTTTGAAATAAAATATAACCAAAGAGTTCAGGGGCGTGACAATTAATGGAGGAATTTAAAACAAGGTTTATCACCTGGCCCCTAAAGGGAGTGGTAGAAACCTTGGGCACATAGCCAGGCCGGGACTCAGTGTTGCACTGGAATCTGCCAGCCGAAATCAAGGTATGATTGATCAGCCAAAAATGCCTGCAGGTCCCCCTCCCTCTTGATCAAGGCCAATGCAGTCAGTAGTAGAGTTTTCACTGAATGAAACTTCAACTCATCTAACTGCAAGAGCTCAAAGGGTGCGGTTTGTATGGCTCTAAGCACCAATGCCAAATTCCAAGATTTAACTTCCCTGGCCCCCCTAAGAAACCTGACTTACCCCACCAACAGTCATGATGGGCGGAAATAGTAGCAAAATAAATCTTAAGGGTGGAGGGGGACAGTCTATGCTCCAACCCTTGCTGCAAGAAGGAAAGCACGACTCTGATCAAGCACTTCCAGTAGTCCAGTATGAGGAAATCCATTCAATAAGCAGGTTCCACTTCATTGCATAAGCCCGTCTAGTGGAGTGGTGCTTGTGCTGAAGCAGTAGTGAGTGCTACCTCCTGGGGTAGGTCACCTAGAACCTCAGCATCCTGTCCAGGGGCCACACATGGAGTTTCCACAGGACACTCATGTCTGTACAGTAGAATACAGAAGAAGAAGGTTCAATACTCTTCAGCAATGGAAAAACAGTGATGCACAATTGTTAGTTTACCTAAAGTCATTTTTACTTATTAATATGGTTAAACTGGATCATCAGGTCAGCAGCAAAGACACTGGTAAATAAAATTGTTATTAGATACATTTGCATTAACTTATTTAATTAATGCAGGCTTACATAATTTTTTGATGAATGCTAAAATCAATTTTTGATGATTTAATGCACATTCACATTTAGTCTAGAACTAAACTATACTCACACACAACACAAAGCAATGCGTTACTTTACTATTTACTTGAAAAAAAGTAATTTGATTATGTAACTTGCGTTACTTTTAATGCATTTTAATGCAACACTGTTAAGACATACACACATAAAAATGCTAAAGTGAAATAAAATGGCAAAGCCAACAAACTAAGATCAGTATCATCATAAAATACTGAGCAGGTTACAATGTTTCCTGTCTCAATGTAACAGTAGATCTCAATAAATAAATGACAAAGAAAATATTGTTGTCTTATTTGTTGGTTAAGTTTTATTCTGGTCTACTTATTATGTTTACACAATCGGTTTATATAAACTACTGTATATATCACTTTATATTATTTTATTTGATGATCCACACTCATACTAGGTAAACATGTATTGATCTACTATTTGATTGCAGGGTGTAGTGGCAAATATACTGGTTCAAATAATTTTTAAACATTTTGTGTACTGAAAATGTAATATTACTATTGTTTTGATTCTTTATCCAATGCTCAAGTGTGCCAGCCTTGGAGCCCTTTGAATAAAGCACCAAAAACAATTTTAAACTGGTAAGTTCATGGAAAAACAGGGCCTTGTCAACAGGCCAGAGTGTTGGCCTTTGTTTACATGTGATAAACCTCACCATATGGAGCTCTCTGTGCTCATGCATAATAATAAGCAGGCGAATACATGCAGCAGATCCATGCAGCAGATCCCTGCAGAAACATCACAAATACACACAAGTGATGTAGGAAAAAATAAGAGAACAGAGAAAAGAGGAGTGGGATATCGAATAAGAGAAAAACTGTATGTAGAATAGAAAGAGTGGCATATTGCATACTGAGATATTGCAAATAACTAGACATAAATGTCTAAAGCTGATTTGGGCTGTCCTTAGAAATAAAATAATTGCATATGCCTGCTTGTAGAGGTTATATATGTCAAAGACAGTGGAAATATCAAATATAAGGTCTCTTTGTGAGCAGCAAACAGTCCTCCGGCTAATGTCCTTTGTCTCTTGAGCCAAGGTCAGTGCGTCAGCTACACCTCCCCTCGACAGCACAGACACTGTCTCTGTGACAGTCTCTGCTCTGCTCTTGAATCTCGCCTTGAATCACAAGACCGTTTTTCCCACCAGATCTTCATTCTGAGCAAATTTGATTGATTTTGTATGTCAAGGTAAAAAGTAAAATCTTCATCCCTTAGCACTCACAAGATGTATTTAGGCTATCTACATGGTCCTGCAGTCTGGCCTGCTCCCTGTATAAATACATAAGTTCATTGAACTCCTCCGGGTTTGGATTTTCATTTTGTATTATCGTGTCAATGTAGACTATAAAAAGTAATAGCGACAGGATACAGCCCTGTCTCACTCCAGACTTTTACTTGGAACCACTTGTCCTCCAGATGTTCTCGCGGCGCTCTGGCTGTTTGCATATAATGAACTTATATAATCAAGAAGCTGGCCTTTAACTCCACACTCTTCAAGTACTTGCCATATTTTGCCCCTGTCGACTCTGTCAAAAGCTTTCTCCCGGTCGATAAAGTCAAGGTTCAGCTGTTCATGATGTTCATATGCTTTCTCGTGGAGTTAGTGGAGGCCAAATATGGCTGAAACCTAACTGGGCAATGGCTAAGAGTGGTTTGACTATTGCCCAAGTGCATTTTTCTAAGACTATGGCAAAAACTTTCCCAGACTGGCTAAGCAGAGAGATTCCCAAACTTCCTGACAGATGGTTGTGAGTCATTGTATACTAATTTCTCCACATGCTAGGATAGCTTTCTTAATGCTTGTTTACACAGACATTTAGCTTAACCAGTTTTCTGCTGTTACCCTGGGAAAGTATATAAATTTCTAGGTCGTCCTTTCGTTGTATTTTTACCCAGATTTTATACAGTTTTTTCTGTTTTTTTATTGCTATCTTTACCTCTTTCATTTCACTATTGGTAGCCTTCGTGTTGGTATTTCTAGTTAAGAAGTACATTTTTGTAGAGCTTCCATGTCACATCGGCTGATAGGTGATTGATGTTCACATGCTTCAGTTTTTTCTTGATAGTTTGGGCTTTGTGTGTTTTGCTGTATCCCTAAGTGCTGCAGTTTGGGCATATTAATACCTTTCCCAGTTGTTGTCTTTGTTCTTTTCAGTACTTCTCTCTTATTGTTAAGTTGCGTTATCAATGGTCTGTGGTCTGTGTTACGAGTAGTATTTGGTATAACTCTTACATTACGTTTCTGCTTTTGGCTCTAATCACTATGAGGTCTATCTGGGCTGATATTCCAAGATCATTCCACCTGTGCCATATCTAAGTATAATGTTGGTTATGATGAGATTATGTTCTGCACAAATGCTAAGCAGCTGGTTGCCATTATAGTTGCAGTCACGCTTGGTGTCACCATAAGGGCCATACGTATGTGTCAAAGGGTCTCTTTGTTTTCCTACACAAAGTCCCCCATCACAATTAGCTCTCCTTTTTTTGGTACTTCAATCACTTTTTTTATTTATATAGCACTTTTAACAATACAGATTGTATAAAAGCACTGAACAGTATCAAATAGTAGAATAGAATGATAGGGATGTATAATGAAGAAATTTAACAATTTGTTATTAAATACAGAGATGGTCTCTGTAATCAAATCGATGATAATCACTAGAAATGAAATGTCCCCAACTAAGCAAGGCAGAGACGACAGCGGCAAGGAACCAAAAATCCCATCCACTTCAAAATGAAGGTTTCTTTGGTAGAAACTGGGCTCAGTTGGAGCCAGTTCTCCTCTAGCCGGACAACCAGCACTTGATTTCCAGTTCAATTTTAAACACAGCTATGTCCAGTCTTTACTTATAATCAGATCCCTTGCTATTGGTTATGTTCCACAAGTCCTAAAAGTAGCTGTAATGAGGAGTCAGAGACGGTCAGATCCATTTGCACGCTCTTTAATAAGCATAGTCAAACAGACAGGGAATAGCCAACAAGAACAGGGATCTCACAAGCAAAGGCACAATCGTAATCAGAGTCAAGCAAGGGTTGAGGTACAGAGGCAGAGGGTCAACAGCTTGGCAGCAAGCAATCAAAACAAATGATAAACAGATCAAGGTCAACAGTGAGAATTACCAGCTGGGGCAAGGATAAGACTTAATGCTCAAGAGGCTGAGATCAGCTTAAATAGCTGATCTAACGAGGTGCACCTGGGCAGGTAATCAGACTAGGGTAACGGCATTATGGGAAATGCAGTTCAGAAAGTTAGTACTCTGGAGAGGGTTCCCTCCGGTGGCCTTCGGAGAGAGCCACAGAGGCACTGTTCATGACAGTAGCTGCCATCACCCCAATCCTTCAGAAACCTGCTCTTGATAACACAGATCTGAACAATTTTAGACCAATATCAAACCTCCCATTTGTTGCCAAAATATTGGAGAAGGTAGTTGCAGACCTGCAAAACTGCAAGTGGAAAATTGGCAAGTGGTTAACTCATCCTGAGCCACTACCCGTCACATGGGTATAAATAGGCAACACATGGAACTCGTCAGATTTTGCAGATGAACCGAGAATTGGTCCCTGGTACCATGGTTTGAGGTTGTGGTAAGGGGACTTAATGTCTCAGTGTCCTCCATCAGGGAACGAGGGTTACATAAATAACAAGACTTTCCCTATATGTCTCTACGAGTTATATTGTGACGACATATTGGGATAGATTGCTCCTCTCTGCTGAGAGGTTTGTTTGTTTGTAGCTCCATGTAGCTTTGCGCTTCCATTTATCACTCTCTGTTCTTTTAGCGATCAAATATAATTTAATTATCTACATACCACTGATACTACCTATCAAACTAATATAAGAAATTTGACTGTTGTTCGTTCGCTCGCTTTAATTTAAAACCGTGCAGTGCGTTAGCATTCATTAGCCGATCAACTTATCGCTCTCATAATAATTAATGATTCTATTGTATGGAAAGTGAAAATAGAGAGACCAGCTACCATAGTCCAATGTGTCCCGGGAGCCAGAGCATCTGACATCTTGTCAAATTTAAAAGTGCTGGCTAATGCTAAACGTAAATTCCGTAAGATTGTTATTCAAATCAGCACTAATGATGTTCGACTAAACAATGTTCGATGTTCAATCACTAAAAATAACATTAAAGTGGTGTGTGAATTTGCAAGTACAATGTCAGACAATGTAATATGCTCTGGTCCCCTCCCTACTTACCGGGGTGATGAGATTCACAGCAGACTGCTGGGTCTCAATGGCTGAATGTCTAAATGGTGCCCGCAGAACAACATAGAATTTATAAACAATTTGAGCAGACTTGACCTCTTAAAAAGAAGTGGTCTTCATCCCTCCTGGGGTGGTGCCGCTCTTCTATCGAGAAATATGGCATATAGTCTAAGAGCTCCCACTTGATTAACTAGGGCCCAGGTCAGGAAGCAGACAGACTGACTAAACCGACCACCTGCTAGCAGGAGGCAGTTAATTCTGAACACGTAGAGACTCTTTCACCTAGATATCACACTATAGAGACTGTGTCTGTTCCCCAAATTAGAATACGCAGAGAACATCCAAACCAAATTAAAAACAATATTTTAATTGATGTTCAACAAATAAAAACAGAAGAATTTAGAACACAGAATTTAGAACACAGTCTTGATGGCTGCTCTGTTAATTCTTCATCATCACTTAGGAACCAAGGTGTGCTGCTTGACAGCAATCTTTCCTTGGAAAACCATGTTTTTAGCATCTGTACAACTACGTTTTTGCATCTTACAAACATATCCAAATTATGACCTATGCTTTCAATGTCTAATACAGAAATGTTAATTCATGCATTTATGACCTCGATGTTAGATTATTGTAATGCTTTATGGAGTGGTTGTTTTTGACAAAAAAAAAAACTTCAGCTGGTCCAAAACGCAGTAGCTAGAGTTCTTAAAAGAACTAGGAATATGACCATATTAGTCCGGTTCTGTCAACACTGCATTGGCCCCCTTATCAAACATTGGATAGACTTTAAAATCATATTAATTACATATAAAGCCCTAAATGGTTTAGCTCCTCAATATTTGAGCAAGCTCTTATCACATTAAAGTTCTGCACACACACTGCGTTAATACCTAGGATATCAAAATCAATTGCGCGAGACAGATCTGGAGGTTAAGTGCTGGGCAACCGGCCAGAGGAGAACTGGCCCCAACTGAGCCTGCTTTCTCCCCAGGGTTTTTTTTCCCCATCCTTGCCACTGTCGCTTCTGGCTTGCTTTGTTGGGGACACTTAACTTCTAGTGATTATCATTGAATTGATTACAGAGACCATCTCTGCATTTAATAACAAATTGTTCAATCTCGCCATTATACATCCCTATCATTGTATTCTTCTACTTTATACTGTTCAGTGCTTTGATACAACCTGTGTTGTTAAAAGTGCTATATAAATAAGATTGATTGATTGATTGATTGATTGATTGATTGATTGATTGATTGATTGACGACAGACTGGGGAAGGCCACAACCTGAATTTCGTCAGAACCTTATGACACTGCAAATGCTGACAAGGAACCACATGTCAGACAAATTATATGCAAAGGTTGTAACCTTCCCATTGCCCCAGAGCAAATTTGCCTACCTTATAACCACAGAGACCACAGGTGAGTATATTGCTGCTTGACAGGGGGTGAGCCTTCCCAAAAAAAGTTGCTGCGTAAACCAAATCCAGCTGAAGGAAGGTGACATGTGGAGACACAGATATGGACTGACCCAGGTTTGGGGCAGTATCAATCAATCAATCAATCAATCAATCAATCAATCATTTTTATTTATATAGCGCTTTTAACAACACAGGTTGCATCAAAGCACTGTACATTATAATGTAGAATTATCATATGAAGTACAACATATGAACTTTGTCTCTGTGAAAGAAAAACACACGGGGAGAAATTGGCTCAATGTGGAGACTGTAAAATCTTGCAAAAAGGTGTTCAATGTCACTTAGCCCACAGCTCTACAAATGTCTGACACTCCGACTGGAGTTAGTCCTCACGATAAGGAGGATGACATCCACTATCGAGTGGGCCAACCTCTGCTTGGAGACAGCCTCCCCTTTCTGCTGATTCATGAGAAGCAAACAGATCTACCTGGGCTTCTCTGAATCGACTCCAAATCAGCCTGACTGTCTTCTCCAGTGGATTCTTCATCTTCGGGTGGATTCTCCAGGGAATGTGAGCTGTCATTAAAAGTGCACTGGCTGCATGCTTGAGCTCCCCCGGAATGTGGACTGCGTGCAATGGCTTGAGTTGCATCTAGCTCCACAGGAGATGGGGGGCAAGTTGTGACATGCTACGTGATTGTAGACCTCCCTGGTGGTTGATGTACAGCACTGCTGCATTGTCAGTACAAACCAATACATCCAGGATCATTCGAAGACCTTTCCTGGGCACAATGAAGGGCGGGCTCTAAAACCCCAACTGGATCTTGGCTGGAGGGATCGGCTCGATTGCATCCTTTGCCAGGGGTGCAGCAATCTTCCCAAAGAAGACAGGGATGTGTCAGACTGCCTCTGAAGATGACAATGAACCTGGAAGGTCACCGAGCAAACTGAATCGCATAGCCGAGTTGGATCATCCGGATGAGATACCATGATGGGTTGGGAAGCGCTTTGTATTGTTAAAACGCTATATAAATATATATATGTTCCCTTTCTGAATGCGTCCTCAGCATGCTGGATACCCAGAGAATACTTATGGCCATTATTGGAAGACAGGTAACGACAACACTTAAGAAGACAAAGCTGAAAACAGCATCTTTAAAAAGAAGCTAAACGACTGTGTTCAGAAACTGCTCTTTTCGATGAAAAACACAGGGGAACAGGGACACCACTGATTGTGTCTTAAGGCCACCCCAAACAGATTTTTCTTCCAGCATCTCCTCTTGGCTCAGGAGTTAACTACTTGCCTAATTTCATTGCCGTTATCTCTCATAACTTGTTATACTGGGTTTCATTGGCTGCATGCTCATGAATCTTTTCAACAGACTTCTTCAAGTTGACTCCTCCAGTTTTTCTAGACAATAGCCTGGCTTTAAACTTTTATTCTGTAAAAAAGAGATAGCAGCTAATGCAGTACATTGCTTCTTTTTCCAAAAAAATACTCCAGTCAGTTGTTATCAGCATACCACTGGCTCTGGAAAGAACATCCTTGTGGCTACTGGTTGACCTGGTCCCAGAGAGCAGCAGAAATGTCTATAGTTGCTATTAACATTTATTTTAAACTGATCAACATAAGTATGTTGGAAACTGTAAGGCCATCAAGAATAGATCAATATCTGGTGCTTTTGTACCCTTTGTATTTAATATCTGCTCCTGCAGCTCCTTTGTCTGTTATCTCTCTATCCTTTTTTTGGTAACACATTATGATAAGGGTACATGAATTACTATGAATTAATGCATTCATGAATTGTCAGGAAATAACATAAGTTCAAAGTCTTTCATTCATGACTTCATGGATGAACTACACACTAATTAAGACATTAATTAAGATGGCTACATCCTCATGATTTATGATTTATTACACATGGTCATGATGTTTTCTCTAAAAAAGAAAGAAAGAAAGAGTCTTTACTATCCATTTGTATAAATCAACAAATTATCTTGAATTTGTGCATAAAAATAGCATTATCTTGTGCAACTAGGACTACTTTAATTATTAATGGAATATACAAAAAATAATGCATGCATAGTCTGAAAACATTTATAATGTGAGGATATCAAGCAAGTTCGTATTCTTCATAGTAGCCTGCAGGTAAATGGACCTACCCCAACTTTGGCCTATCACTGCACATACAGCATGGGAATTCTGTAGATCCAGGTCACCACTTTAGTTGAGGGGTCACACACGATGAGGTCATGAGGAACTAATGTTTAGTTAATGATGACTATTATATTTGAATGCCAATAGAATTGCTGTGTGATTGGCCAGTGTTGGGGTTTGTTCATTTACCTGGAGAGCTATATGATCAAGCTTAATAATTAAAAAAAAACATTAGTTCTCACATTAATTGATAGACTGTACTAGCCTGTATGCATGCATGAGGTAATGTGGATTTTTTTTTTCATTCATTTAGTAATTCAAGGAGCTTTACCTGCACAAAATAATTATATTTTTATGCACACATTTATGACAATGTACAATAAGCATAGCTTTATCCAATGTAGATAGTAAATACTTGAAATACCCTGAATGGTTTATCTCCTCAATACTTGAGCAAACTCAAGTACATTACAGTCCTGCACGTCTGCTGTGTTCTCAACTCACTCAGTTTATATCCAGATTAAAGACACATTTCTTTAACCTAGTTTACACATAAGATAATAATACGCTTTTATTATTCAGATCTATTAAAGGACCTCCTGGCCTCATTGCCCAACAGTGCCTAGAGTTAGCCAAAGCACAAAAAAAACATATTACATTCAATAATAAAATAGAGGCATTTCCATCAAATTAAACCAAAACAAAAAACTAAATATATTTAAATCAAAAAAGAATAAACCAACAAACTAGATGAAACAGTCTGAACGCTCCCTGGAGCGATAGCGTATCAAAGTCAGGGTTCTTCAAGAGCTGCATTAGAACACTCTTCACAGCACAGAATCACAGATGTGACAAGTAGATCCTTAATAATAGCAGAGCAGCTTAGAACCACCAATATCTTCGACTATCAGTAATCATTGGTGAACAAATACGTAAAGTTGTACTGCTGCTCACAGCTCATAACAAACTAATTATGCAGGAAGACACATTCGCGAAAGAATTCCACAGCTAAGAAGTAAATTATCAGTGGTTAATGTCACCAACACTCAACGAGAAACATATACGAGCACACACGCATACGCATGTAGTGGACAGCCTGTAACCTGACCATTCTGTGCACTAGGGGAAGAAAAAATGCTTTTAGTCTCCATTAACTGAACCGCTACGCACCAAAGAAATCATGCACCGTCTGCACATGCGCATTTCATTAAGGTTGTCCACAGGGGGGGGGAGCACACCAGGTGGCATAACTTAAATACAGTAAAGACAGTAAATGTTCTCATAGGCTATTGTGAGATTGTCACCCACCTTGCCACATTATTCTGTTTCTGTTTTATTCTGTTTCTCAGTTTGTATCCAGATCAAATGGTGGATCAGAACCAAGAAATGACATTCATGAGAGATCAGAACACCTAGATGAGCCCTGTGGACAGATCACCGGAACCAGACACACACATTGCGGTTCTATGTTTTATGGGGACTCTCCATAAGTGTAATGGTTTTTATACTGAACAGACAGTGTGTGTTATTGTTCTACACCTAAACCTACCCCTTACCAGAAACTACTGACGTTTTTAGATTGTCAAAAAATTAAATCCTGTATGTTTTCTAAAGCTTGTTTCCTCATGGGAACCTAAAAAAATGTCCCCACAAGGTCAAAATTTACTGGTGTTCCTACCCTTGTGGAGACATTTGGTCCCCATAACATGATAATTAGCAGGTGCACACACACAAAGTCCTTTGCACAATCTGCGCTTAAGGTTGAACTGAAAGAGCCGGAGCCTGGTTTTTCTCTATGTTTTTTTCTCCATTCTGTCACAAATGGGTTTTTTTTATTGATTAATTGACTCTATGGAAAACAAATTTCATTTTATACAAAAGGGATAGTTTGCCCCAAAATGAATTTTCCTCTGTTGAACATACATTTATTATAAAAAGAAAGTCCATATAGTAAACAGAAATGGGGACTCCATTTTGTTCCCCACTGTCTTTTATTGAATATGTTTCAATGCACAATAGTCTGAAGACATTACAAGAAACCACCATTTAAGCAGACATTTTATTCCCCTAATCCTTAAATCATACAACAAACACAAATTGAATTCAGACATGGAGTACTTCAATTTTATTTGCATCAAACATGTAAACACCTCAATCACACCATTATCATTGTGTAGGTCACCTCTGTGATCACCAACTGCTGAACTGCTCTCCATTCTCCCGAAAACCTCCCAGAAGTAATAGTAGCTACGTACTCTTTGTACATCGGGACCCCATCTACCCCCAGACTGATTCTGCCCACTGCATGAGTCCACTCATCCTGCCTTTCAGTCTTGGTCAGAGCTTCTGTTATAGAAGCAGACGAAAACAGGAGTTAGCTCCAACAAAGGGATTTATTAATAAAGCAAGATGCAGAACAACAATTCATTCAAAAGGAAGAAGGTCTCTAGGGAGCAGGGGAACAGAAGAGCTGGAGAGCTGGCTGACAGTAAAATAGGAAAACACACCACAAGTCCATAATATCCAACCATCCAATTATATAATTGGGCAGCATGTCTGCTAGATACAAACAAGCTCTGACAATGAGGAGAACTGTGGCATGTGCTTTATGCAGGACTTGATGATGGGTCACAATTAGTATTCAGGTGAAAGTGATCGCTAGGATTGGGTGGTGATTGAGCCTGGCCAATCTTTAACACTTATAAGCTATATATATAGTTTGACAAAATCGTCTAATTGAACATGCCATGGCAAGCCCATTAAATGTAAAATTTTCTTACTGATATTATTTTTTACTCCTTAACAGTTCATCAGACTCTTAATTATTTATGCCATATTTTAGAATATCCGAAGGCCATACCATAGTTCTTGTAATGTTTGTCAAAATAAAACTAGCCTATTAATCTTTACCAGGCCAATAATTACTTTTCTTTTTTAAATTAATCTAGTCCACACGTTTAGAATCAATGGCTAGCAAGTCACAGTTGTAATGTAAATCTATAGGGGAAAAATCGATTCCTTAACAAATTATCTATTAGAAATTCTACAGCAAGTTAGACTATATTTTTATATAGTAAGTAAGCCTACAATGAAAAATTATACATGAGAGGTTATCCCCGGACCCATATGAAAATAATATATGGATGCTATATTTATGTCACTTCAAAAAGAAAGAAACTCAGATTTGATCATATACTGAGATACACATGTAAAAACTAAATGTTCTATAATAACTCCCAAAAAAGTAATGCTTAATTGTAGAAAAAGGTGTTCTAATTCTAATTGACAGCTATGAGAGAGGGCGACAATGGAATATTTCCTGATCATAAATTTAGGGTTTTTTTAAAATCGGTCTTGGCCAATGAAGTAAAACATATTGTTTCAGTAATGAAATGAAAAAGAATACGATCACTTTATATTACTGTCATGATTTGCAGGCTTTTATTTAGCAAAGGCATGGTCAAAACAGGCAGACGTCAAAAACACGATGGTGGTGCTGGCGTGACAATACTGCATCCAATCAGTAATCACAACATTACTAAACATGTTGATGTCGTGGCCACACTAGCGATTAACAGACAGACGCAATGAATAATGAGTGTTTAATTTTTAACATTATAACATATATAAAAAAATCCTAAATAGTCATTCAAAAGACCAAAACCTACACTGAAAAAAAATTACTCTTTTAACTTAATTCAGTTGTGTTGTTATGGACAGTGGTTCCACACAACCACATTTGTGATTTTCTCCTTACAAGCAAAAAATGCTTTGTTGAAGGGAATAATTTGAAATAGAAATCCTTTAGTTAAAGTAGGTAGAACAAATTAGACGGAACAACGGTCCATAATTTAAATTATCTTGTTAAAGTGATAGACATTTGGCCAGTTTGTTCACTAAACTTAACTGGTTTACGTTACCGGGAATCAAATAAATTAAGTTTGGTTGGACTTTACAATTTCACATAGATTCTTCCTCATTCAGTTGTGTTGACACAATGCAAAGAGTTTGCATAGATTAAAAAAATTCCATTCATAATTCTGTTTATGTAAATAAAAAACTATTTGATCATGTGGAACCACTGTCCATGATTACATAATTGAATTAAGTTAGTTTAAAGAGTAATTTGAGTGAAATTTGAGTGTATGTTTATTAACCAATATTAACCAGTCAATTTTAACCAATCTGGGCATGGAGCAGCAATCTTTCTTTTTATGTTCTGATGAATTAATGTTGTCAAAATGTGTTGATGTAAACACATACACTACAGTTTTACCAAATAAAACAGAAAAATATTTTATATATATAATTATTTTTATATTATTATTATTTATATATAATATTATTTTTAGCTGCAGACAGCTGTTTTGATCTTTGAGGGTTATTTTAATTAAACAAGCTTAGTTTCTTGACAAATAGGTCATTAACGCTAAATATGAATTTAAATTGACTTCAAGTTTAAAACTTCAACTTTAAATGTGTGCTTAATGTATTTGTCATAAGTGTTGAGCTTTTAGTTTTGGTTTCCATTACCAAATACAGTGGGTACGGAAAGTATTCAGACCCCCTTAAATTTTTCACAAGAAACGTTTAGTAATATGCAGCCATTCAACAAAAGCATATCACTTAGCTGCAGTTGAAAATGTTTAGTTGTTTCTCTAGTCAGCTGAAAAACCTCAGACCCAAATTTCGGTCCTTATGGACAATAAAAAGGAAGCCAATATAAAGAATACTCAAGTCTGTAGCAGAGAGTATATTATTCTGTGGTCTCCAGTGCATTGCACTTAGAGATACATCTGAGAAGCATTATCCTACTGGCAATCCTGGAAAATTCTTAGCTCTAATGAAACTTTT
Organism: Puntigrus tetrazona; assembly: GCF_018831695.1. Classification (NCBI taxonomy): domain Eukaryota; kingdom Metazoa; phylum Chordata; class Actinopteri; order Cypriniformes; family Cyprinidae; genus Puntigrus; species Puntigrus tetrazona. The sequence goes on from NW_025048651.1 coordinate 520,850, forward strand.
TACAAGCCATGATGAGAAGCTGAAGCAGCACATGGAACGCCCAAAGCTCAGAAATGCCACCTAGCTCTTGCCCCAAACTTAAAATCAGGTGATATTTATTAGGTGTGACAGAAAAGCGAATGATTCAGACCCAGATTGTGGATAAGGTCAAAAATGCACAGATCTATACAGTCATGTCTTGGTATTCTTCATTAACAGCCCAAAGAGGGAACATCTACTTGTGAAGGTTGTAAATAAGGATGCACACTGGACAGAGGACACCTTTGACTGACATATGTCGTACAAGATGGGCAGAATGGCATGATGTCTATAGCCACTTTATAAGGCCTTCATCTTTATTGTTGCTTGGTCTCCATGCAAAAGATTACAGCCAAGATGTCACCACTGGATGGCAGGACAAGGACAAAGCAGAGGCCTTTAGTCTCTTGTCTGGGTTCTAAAATTTTGGTTTCATCCTGACCTTCCTTGCAGTCTATCAAGTTTTGTCCCACCTTACAGGCATCACAGTGAAACTATTGGGGCATTCAGGATGGTAGATGAGGTCAAGACTATCTTTTGTCTTTAGGCTTTAGTGTAGCAGGCATGACATGAGCAGTCTGTGGCTTGGCAGGCATGATGTGAGCCAGCTCCGTAGACTGATTCCAGACATAATGTTCATGACGCGACAATGCTCTGGTAATGGCCATTGGAGGGTAACAAGGTTCCTATAGGTCATTTGTGCAAGCATCTTATTACAACCTAGATTTGCTCTCTAGCGTGAATTAAAAAAAAATGACAGCATCGCATTGCGTCTGTCATCATGAACGGCTTATATCTCTGAAATGATGTTTTGGAATTTGCAACAAAAAGTTTAAAAAGAGATGCACAAAAAAAAAAGACAGGTCAATGAGATTTCAGAACAGAAACGTGTCTCATCAAAATGCAACTCCAGTTTTCTTCATATTATTGAAAAAAACTTGCAAGGTGTTGAAGAACTGGTTAAAGAGAAGCAGAAGGCATTTTTCAAGTATTATATTAATGCCAAACATACATGTGAACTAATTTACAAAAATTTCTGTGTAAAAACTAAATTAATTATATTAAAACTCAGTAATACTGAAATTCCTATGATGAAGGCTGTCTGAATTTTATTGATTTTAGCTCTCTAAATAGTAACTTCAAAATAATTCGGCTTAGACAATATCTTCAAAATCCTTCATCTGTATGGAATATAATTAATCTCTTTGTTTTCTTTGATGGTGGTAACTTTAAAATAGGAATAATGCCAACACTTCGCATGGAAATGTCTGTATTTTTTAATTTTTTTAATGGGTTGTTATTAGTGAGCCAGGTATTTAATAATAAAGAAACGTTATATGCATTTGCAGAATTGATCACAATTACATTAAAAGATGAATTACTTACTAAGGACATACCTGCAGCCTATATATATGCTGTTCAGAAGCTGTGAACTTCTAAACGTTCTGCCTATATCCTCCTAGACCAGTACCTCAGTTGGTACCTGGTATCTGTTTCTCTGGGTTAAAGCCTGTTTTTGTTTTTTTGTTTTTACTGGAACAATATCTTATAATAACGTAAATTACTCAAATTTGGTCATTACCTCAAAAATCCCTCCTTGCAAAAAAGTTTATATATAAAAATATATATAATTTATATAAAGAATTGTACATAAATTAATTCATAATTATATATATTGTATATATTTCTTATAAACATGATTTTGGGTTATTATATCAAGGAGCGCTCTTTTTTATTTTATAAAATTGTTATGTACATTTATTTCACATTCAAAATGGCCTGTTATATCTGTACTTTAAAATAAATAAATAGACTCACTAACTAACTAACTAAATAAATAAAAACTCTGCAACCCTTCATCTGAAAAAGAAACATTACGAATGTGCCACAATGTACACTTTTGACCGTGACAAGTAAAGAGTAATTTTCCAACAATATAGCCAACGCATCGTAGCACAATGGTAAACTGGAAATTGTGTCGCTGAACGTTTGAAGAGCTTGTAACGGCATAGGAGCCCCAGCCTTGGTGACCGTGTTAATTGTGGTTCCAGGGAGCTGAAGGAGGGGCTCCTCGTGAATGCAGTCAGAGCTCCCGCTGTAGTCTACAGGTCCGCGGATAACTGAGTCTCACCGAGCTGCGGACGCGTCTGCTTCTTCACTGACCTTTAACGCCATTCTCAGTTTATTCGTGACGGAAGAAACGACTGGTTAACCTTTACAGAAGAGGGGAATGCGCTCTCTCGCTCACCCACAATATCATGTAAGTGAAAAGACATGGCAGTAACCGGTTCGCGTTCACCTGCTTTCCATTGTAGAGTAGGCTGCTCGCTTTTTCTTTTGTCTTACACCTGGGATTAAAAAAAGTATAAAAAGTAGGGAACGCATTCTTGTTCAGTGCGAGCTATTTAAACGTTAGACGTAAGGCTGCTTAACTCGCGAATGTCGTTTCACCATCAAATATGACTGCTTGGTACTGAGAGAAGATGCACGGCGATGCTGTTTCCTGGTGGCTTTATTTCAGAGCTAGCCTTCCATCTGTTTAGGAACGACGTGTTGATGATCATGATGAAATATTAAATAGCCTATGCTTTGATTTGATAATATCAGAGGTGACTGTTTTGATTCCAGTTGTGATTTCACCTTTTTGTTTGTTTTTATGCCAAAACACTATATAGTAACTATTGTTATTAAAGTAAATCTGTAGTATCTTCTGTCAGGGGTATTAGTCATCCAACAAAAACAAACACCTCCACCTTACATTTGTACTAAAAAAAATGGTGAAACTGACATTTTAACAAATTAGTTTTGAAGTTCGAAGTTTGACAGGTTAATTGCGTGATAGACGCTGATAAAGATATACATTAAATACATTCATAACCTTTTATTGCATCCTGTTACGTATTTTTAAAGGCACCTACATTTGCCGATGCTTTAAAAGAACAGTGAAAAGCAAAATCAGACTTGAACATGCACCTATTGTTTAAGCAACATTTATTTCCTTAACAACAAATGGCTTAGTCATTGGAATTGTCTAGTGGATATCAAAACTAAATGTGCGGTGGAGGAATTTGTATTATTAACACGTGTGATATGAAGCTGTATTTGTAAAGATGAAGACGCGTTTCTGTAGCGCTGACATTAGTTTTTTTTTATCTTATTGAGCTGTAATAATTAAATAAGATTAAATCTGAAAGTTGCTGTTACTTCTGCGAATAAAATCACGCTTGGTCTCCTGAAATTCACTTTATATTTGCATCCTACTCTTAGGTCTGGTTTATGAGCAAGTTGGCAGTCACAGCAGCTGCACAAACAGCGTATCGGTGGGATTTTGTGTGGTTGGTTTTCCTAAAGGGCCTTCAAACTAATGTTAGCCAGATAGTATCTGAAAGATGTCTGTTAAAGATCTCTTGATCTAGAAAGCATTTGCTGTCTACAAACATCGGGCAGACGTCTTACAGATGTCAGATTTACATGCATTCTAAATCAATCAAACGTCAATAGACGTTTATTTGACATTTGAAAGGAGACCAATAGACAGATGAGCAAACAACCTAAATTCTACATCTTTCAGATGGAAATGCAGACATCAAATAGATGTCTCCAAGAAGTGCGTGTGCTATCAGGTTAGCCACATCCACAGCTAGACATGTGCCAGTAATGCAATATATCACGGTAATAATTATGCAGTGTTGTTGTTGTAGGCATTTCAAAATGCAGAAAATAATAATTTTTTAAAGATTATTTAGAATTTTGAATACGTTTCCCATTAACTGGTTAAATGCACCATACCACTGTAAACTGCCTTGAAGACACATGTATACTTTTGAGGTAAATAAGAACGAATGAGAAGCACATGGAGGAAGAGTGACAGACGAGCTGAATGAAAGCGCACAATCCCTCTCTGACCACAGAGGGCGCTGGACAGCCCACACACAGCCCCTACCCTGGAAACAAAGCATTATTTAAATATCCATTCAGATTTTTGTATTCGCAGTGATGTCCAATTAAAATTAAACTTCTTTATTATTTACAGTAATATAGTTAATAAATTAGTTAACTTAAACTCCCAATGAACAATTATTCTAAACATTCAATAATCTAAGGTAATTGAAATATTTATTAATTTACATTTACATTTACATTTACATTTAGTCATTTTGCAGACGCTTTTATCCAAAGCGACTTACAATTGAGAGTACAACAGCGATTCATTTTTTTGAGAGACGAACAGACAGAGTAAGTGCTTGTAACACCCAGTCACAGGCAGTGTTCAAATTAGTACATGCCAGAAGGGAAGGAATAAACAAGGGGGAGGAGAAGTGAGAATAATTTTTTTTATTTTTTTTTTATGATGAGGTCAGGTATTGCTGAAAGATGTGAGTTTTCAGCTGTTTCTTAAAGATTGACAGAGATCCAGCATTCCGGATATGTATGGGAAGATCGTTCCACCAGCCAGGAACAGAGAACGAGAAAGTTCTGGAGAGTGATTTCGAGCCTCTTTGAGATGGTACCACGAGGCGTCGCTCGCTAGCAGATCTCAGACTTCTAGAGGGCGTGTAGATTTGAAATAGTGAGTGGAAGTAGACCGGTGCCGAGTCTGTGGTTGTTCTATATGCAAGCATCAGTGCCTTGAACTTGATGCGAGCTGCAATTGGTAGCCAATGTAAGGAGATAAAGAAAGGTGTAACATGGGTTCTTTTGGGCTCACTGAATACCAGCCGTGCCGCTGCATTCTGAATTATTTGTAGAGGTTTTATTGTGTTTGATGGAAGTCCAGTCAGAAGAGCATTGCAGTAGTCCAGTCTAGAATCAATCAATCAATCATTTTTATTTATATAGCGCTTTTAACAACACAGGTTGCATCAAAGCACTGTACAGTATAATGACAGGGATGTATAGTGACGAGAGTGACCAATTTCTTATTAAATGCAGAGACGGTCTCTGTAGTCAATTCAACGATAGTCACTAGAAGTTAAGTGTCCCCAACCAAGCAAGCCAGAGGCGACAGCGGCAAGGAAACAAAACCCCATGCATACAGAATGGAGAAAAAAAAACCTTGGGAGAAACCAGACTCAGTTGGGGTCAGTTCTCCTCTGACCGGACGCCCAGCACTTAACTTCCAGTTCAATTTTAAACGCAGCTGTGTCAGGTAGTGTAAATGACTTAGTGTGTGCGTGTGCGTGTGTGTGTGAGCATCAGGATTTGGTGATCTGTCGACGGGCGCATCTAGGTGTTCTGGTCTCTGATGAACATAATCTCTGGGTGCTGATCCACCATCTAGTCTGGATACAAACTGTGAAAACAGATTGAGAAAGAAACAGGACTAATATTAGCGTAGATGCCATTCTTTTTACGATGTCACAAGTACATCGTATTGTAGGAGTAGTGTTCCCGGTTCCAGCAAATCTAAGTAATGCAGCCTAAAAATCCTTTAACGGATTTGAATAATAAAAGGTGTGTTGATGTGTTATGTGTAGGCTAAGTTAAAAAGATGTGTCTTTAATCTAGATTTAAACTGGCAGAGTATGAGAAATGACAAGGGCCTGGACAAGTAGCTGTGCAGCTTGCTCTGTTAGAAAGGGCCTTATCTTTCTGATGTTGTGTAGTGCAAACCTGCAGGATCGAGCAGTCTTTGTAATGTGATCTTTAAAGGTTAGTTGGTCATCGAGGATTACACCAAGATTTCTGACAGAGGTTGATGGGGTAATTGTAGACGAACCGAGCTGGATGGTGAAGTCATGCTGTGTAGTTGTAGTGGCAGGGAATACAAGCAGCTCAGTCTTTGTCAGGTTGAGCTGTAGGTGGTACTCTTGCATCCATGCCGAGATGTCCGCCAGGCAACCCGAGATCCGAGTAGATAGTGTTGGATCATCTGGATGAAAAGAGAGGTAGAGCTGTGTGTCATCGGTGTAGCAGTGGTAGGAGAAGCCGTGAGCCTGTATGATGGGGCCTAGTGACGTAGTATAAATGGAGAAGAGGAGGGGTCCAAAAACCGATCCCTGAGGAACCCCAGTTACCAGTTGATGTGCTGTGGATACTTCTCCTCCCCAGGCCACCCTAAAAAACCTACCAGTGAGATAGGATTCGAACCAGCGAAGTGGGATCCCAGAGATGCCCAGTGATGAGAGGGTAGACAGCAGGATCTGATGATTCACAGTGTCAAAAGCAGCGGATAGATCCAGCAGAATGAGAACTGATGATTTGGATTCTGAGAGCAGCGCAGTCTCAGTTGAATGGCCGCACCTGAAACCTGACTGGTTATGGTCCAGTTTGTTTGACCAGTTGGTATGGTATGGTATGGTCCAGATTGTTTAATACATTATAAAATAAATAAATATATATTTTAAATAAAAGTAAATATAAACTAATATTGACAGATTTTTTTATAATGGACTCAAGCTAACTTGTTGAGTTTTATTATTTTTAACAAACTTCTGTAGCAAATGTAGCTTTTGTTCGCTGATAATGACAGTACATTAACTAAATTTAACTAATGATATCTTTCTGATAAGTGATACCTATTGATCTTTTAATTCTTTTGCACTTTAATCTGTGCAAACAATTTCTTTAACTTTATTATATTTCTTTATTGTATTTAAATGTTCATATATTTTGGTTTTAAGCATGTTATACTCGAAGTATACGTGTGTTTCCAGTCTGCCTGCCTGCTTGTCTGTATTATTTACTTTTCTGTGGAATATTAAAGGCTATTAATTGTGATCAATCCTCGTTGAGTGCTCCTTTCCCAACCATGACAGAAGACCGGACCTTAAAAGAAAAAGTGAGCGGCGCTTCCTTATCCCCATATTTCCCATTTTTGATCAGTTTTTATTTTAGTTGTTTCATGCCTGTTCCATAATCACGTTCAGGTAAGCCATTCCTGTTCGCAATTTCTGTGGATCCTGCTCCGCAATGACAGCCAGAAGAAGCATTCCTGTTTCCTGCGGATCCTGCTCTGCAGTCATGGCCAGGAGAGCCGTTCTCATTCCGCAATCATGGCCAGGAGTGCCGTTCACGATTCCCGCTCCACAATCACAGACAGGAGAGTCATTTTTATTTCTGATTCCTCCAGATCCTGTTCCGCAATCACGGCCGGAAGAGCCAGCCCCAGTCAAGTTTTCCACTGGTGATCTCTATGGCAAACCCCACTCTTGGCCATGGCCAATGAGAGCTGTTCTCGTTTTGCAATCATGGCCAGGAGTGCCATTCACGATTCCCACGGATTCCATTCCGCAATCACAGCCAGGAGAGCCTGTCCCCAGTCAAGTTTTCCACCGGTGATCCCTATGGGAGTGCTCCTTCCCCAACCACACCATGACAGAAGTCCAGGTCTTAAAAGAAAAAGTGAGCAGCGCTTCCTAATCCCTGCGTTTTGTTTTCCATTTTTGATTAGTTTTTATTTTCGTTTTGTCATGGATGAGTCCGTTCCATATTCACGACCTGGAAAGCCATTCCTATTCCCAATTTCTATGAATCCCGCTATGAATCTTGTCATTTGACTTTGACCTTGGACTGTTGACATGTGTTTTGTGAACATTTCCTCCCTGACCATTGCATATTATTGGATTAAGATTCAGTCTCAACCTTGGATGTAACTGTTTGCTGGTATTTGGAGTTTGCCTCTTTTGACCACACTAAAACTAATAGCCTGCATCCCAATGTGCATACTATCCGAAATCCGAAAAAATAATTATATTAGTAATTTTCAATATTTTTTGAAGCAGTTAGGGTGCATAGTATGCACATTGGGTAGCAAGGCAGATCATACGTACCCAAGCAACGTTTTGAATTTGTGAGCTGAATCTGCTGGAACCAGGCAGAAGGAGAGCGACTGCTAGCATCTTACCACACAACAAGGACTGATTATTTCTACACCATAACATAAGGTAAATTTAGTCATATAATTGAGTGTTTGTGTTCTACTAACTCGTATTTTGGCAAATTTGGTTAATGACCTTTTTTTGTCTCAGATCGAATAAACATTTTGTAGCTGTTAGTTAAAAATTACAGCATAGAAATTTTGAGGTATAATTACATGCCAAAAGTCACCAAGATGAGCTTTCAGTAGAAAGTCAAAATATGCCACTGATAGTTATTTTTATCTTATCGTCAATATATTTACTACATCGTATGTAAATTTCATGATTATAACTTTTAAGGTTTAAACTTAATGAGCTGTTTGTCTTGCAATTATTTGTTGTGCAGGAACATTCTGATCAACGTTCAGAAAAGTCCCTAGGATCTTCCTCAACCATTTGCTTCTGGACTGTCATGTGCTACGTTTGGATTATTGCTACATTTGGATTACTGCTATGTTTGGATTACCCTAATGTCATGAAGAACACTGACAGTGTGATGCTTGATTTAGGACAGAAAAAAAAACTATTGAAAACCGACCCAGTGCTACACTCAACTCATGGTACTGCTACCTTCACTGTTTACAAGCATTCTCTAAATCTGTTGTTTTTGCTTCATTTCTGTAACACAAGTTAAGTTACTTGTTTTTTTCAAGGAAATTGGGTTGCATGCTTTTAGCTAGTAAATTAGATTTATGTAAATGCAACTAAGAAATTCCTAGTTGCAGCAAAAGTTTCATGAGTTCGCTCAGCTTAAATAAATGAGTTGTTTGAACTACACACACAGTATAGTGCACTCAATCATTTAAAATGGTGATTCTGAGTTAACAGAACTTACGTGTAAGTTTATAATACTAAATAAATGTTGTTATTAGAAATTGCTATTCTTATTTCTCTTTACTAGGTTTTTTCGAGGCAATCAGTTTGCTTGTATTTTTTTTAAGTAAGGTCAAATAATTAGACCTTACAGTGCACGTTGTGTGTAAATAAAGCTCGTACTTGGGTCTTCAAGGCCTGTCTGACTCCTGCCTTTACAATACTATTATAAGAAATGAATGCGCCTGGTCAATATGAATATAATTCTGAATATTTTCAAAAATGTATTTTAGTTAAAAGTTTTTTTTTTTCAACTTTGAATGTATTTCTCCACTTTGTATTTACAATTCCAGTTGTACCTTCCATATTAAAATCACTGAAATATATAAATGTCATTGTCATTAAAATCTATAGCTTACCGGTCAGCATGACCACAGCCTCGTAATGTTATATGTGAGTGATGTTTTAGGCCGAAAATGCAAGAAAATTAGGCCATATCCAATTATGTGGTGAATATTGAAACATTTGGCTACTTACCCATTAAGAGAGAGCTTTAATTTCACGTTTTGGCACGTTATAGCATGAAATACTGTTAACTTTAGACAATTTTAGTTGAAGAAATATAAACTCTAGTTTTTATAGTGTTAAAAATTATTTTATTTATTATACTTTAGATTTGTTTTTGAGTTTTTGCCTTGATTATAATGGTTCTCGTGCTAAGATTTGAACTCAAGTCACCTGTAGCTCACTGCATTTGCTCGCTACCCGCGCTGCAAAAGAAGGACAAACGGTGTCTTAGCTTTACTGAAAATACATCCTGATCTCACGAAAGTGAAAATAAAATAAAAATAAATATGCAAACAAAAACACATAGTATCGACATGCAAGAAAAACTTTGGCGTGTAAATGCTATCCTATGGGTAGGATTAGGGTTGTGGAGCAGATGCGCATAATATGTACATGAAGGCTGCATATCATATACATACTAACAAATTTTGTATGAAATACACATGACAGCTACGTATCATATGCATGCCAAAGTCCATTTTTGTGTATTAATACCACACGTGTTTATTTTTATTTGGCATACTATTCATATGCATTAGCATAGGATCAGGCTACATTAATCTGCTTTTGGTGTAAAATGTTACAAAAATGTTCTGAGTGTTTGTTTTAGCACAACACAAAATACGCCAATCTTCAGTTGTGTTTATTTCATTCTTCTTTCTTCTTTGTTTTGATACAAAAGACCTTTTCTTCTTTTCCTCCCAGATGTAATGAATAAAGGACTTTGTTTTAATTTTCTGTTCTTTTACTGTTCATTGTAGCTATTGTAATATAACAATACTTATATTTGTGTGTTCACAGGCAATTAATATTCTCTTACGGGTTTCATATATTGCCTTAAAATTAATTGCATTTCACATATACAGTATATGGTATACAATTAAAAGCACACTGCAGTTCATCAACCAACAGCCCCTGTATTATAGGCTTTGCTCAACCTTACCAATGAGATTTAATGATAGATGAATGATACTGATGCACAAGCACCAAACACTGACTGTAAGCCTAAACTTCACAAACACTATAAACTGGTCCTTCAAATTTAATTGGCTAATCCCATTGTTGTTGCAGGGTCAACAAAAATTGAATTAAACAAAATCAGCTTCTGCCAGCTCTCACTGAAAATGTTTTTCTCCAGAAAAAGTAAAAATTAACTTTTAAATTAAATTTAAAAATAGTGACACAACTTCTGTGATTGGTGATTGTTACATCCGCTCCTGGTGGGTGATAATACACACAAATGCTACTAGTTTCATTTTTTTTATTTTTTTATTTGCGTCAAAATATTACGCATGTCGCATGTCTTGCAAAAGAAAACTTCATTCATACAGCTTTAACCTAAAAAATTGTGTATTTGCATAATAACTCTACACATTATTAAATTGACTAACCATATACACACCGCACTAGACGTAGATATGAAAAAAAAGGAAACAGTCAATACTCTGCTGGCGCTGTGTTACACATATATACCATATATACATACAGTATGCCCTAATGATAAACTTTACAGTTATCAAACTGAACTGTGACAGACGTGACAATGCAAATGCAGATCTTATTAAAGGAATTATCCAGATCTAGAACGACAGAAAATAAAGACAAGAGGGAACCAAACTCCCAATAACTGTAACAAGACTAGACAAAGAACCAGGGTAACTTACAGGGGTTTAAATACACGGGGTAATGTGATAACAAGCAAGGAAGGTAGGCAAACGGGCCCTGAACACAGGGGAAAGCACTCAAATACTGGAGAAATACACTTCGAAATAAGAATTTGAATTGTAAACATTCTGTATTGTATAAAACAGAGTCAGAATCCTCGGCCAAACTGCATAGCAGTATTGACAATGATCATATTTGCCATACTGTCATATGTTCCCAGTGTTTTGACTTTTATTGTGTTTTTCCTGTTCCTGTTGTGTCAACAAGGTTCCCTTTGTATTTGCTCTGCTTCTGTAGCTCCATTGTTAGTTCTCATAGTACGTCTAGTGTAACAAGCACTGAGAACAGTGGGCCTGGTGCAGGTTCATTGTGCTCGACCATGAGTGAACAATCAATAGCTAAGGGACAGTGTCCTCAACTCTCAAGCAGAGAGGAGAACCCACATGATCTGCCTAGGATTGGCAAGATCATAATAGACCCTCTTGCAGTGAGGATAGCGCTGCTATGCTCAGGCAAGCAGACTGACCACAGATAAGATATCAGAAATGGGATCCAATTTGTAAGGGCAACTTAGAGGGCTGAGGCCGGCCCTCATTGCTCATACTGGGTGCAATAGGCTCATAGCTAACCCTCGTAATGAGGGTAGCACTTCCTAGCTCAACCAGAAAGCAATGCTAGAATAGAATGGTCAATCCTGGTGAAAGATGTCAACTGTTACAGGTGAACACTGTCCTATGCTGTCTGCCTCAATAGAGAGTGTGTTTTCCATTTAAACAGGCACAAGAGTACTTGTAGAAGGGACATAATGATCCCCTCATGCACAAAGAGCTACAGTACTGCTTCTTGAAACAATCACTCAGCCAGGACATCAGGGAGCATGTCACAAAGCATTACACTATAAACAATTTTAAACCTGAAATGGAAGATCCATGGATCCTTGAGCCTAGTAACTTGGCTGCAATCGGTTGACAGAGTAGTGGTTCTAACTTCCAGCAGAGGAGGTGCTTGTGGAGGTCCTAAGCCTATAATAAAGTCAAAATCACTAAAAGGAGAGGAATGTTATAAAGTCAACATAAACACTAGCAATGGAGAGATGAAATGGATTATACTCACCCACAATGGCTCCCATGCATGACTTAAGTTCACAGATACATTCTGAAGGTGAAGTATGAAAAAACATTTGGGTCCAGACTGTAGGTTAGTTCTATGAGGCATTGGAACTACCAAAATATCATAGATCCAGCATGAGAGGCTTCAATGCAAACACAGACTTCTAACATAGTTCTAGGACTAAATCCACGACAGCTCTGATTAATACGTCTTCTACATCAATGCGTCATTTAATGATGTTTGTTAATGAAAAAAACAGTGCAAATGCCCTCCACCCCACTTCCAGGTAGGTCTTCCAGGTAAGTGTTCTGCAACCGTCTGTTAACCATAAACCAGGACAGGCAGAATCTCCTTGTTGTTTGGGCTCAGACCTGTGCCTTTGTAGATTCAAGTAAATCACTTCTATGAGTGGAAAACAGATCTTCATGCAAAGAAATGGGAGCATGCAAGCTCATTTTAAACCCTCGAGTGCGCCCTATACATGTCATCTGCGCATAATACAAGTCCTTGCACGCATGATCATTCCTGCGCTCCATCTTCTCTCACCCTTTTCCGGATGAGATTCAAAATCCACTTGACTTGAGACTTGACGTAAGTGGACTAGATAGATGTTAGTTATTGTTTCATTAGCTTATTTTATTTATTTTTATTGATTTTATTTTTTATTTAATGTAATTTAATGCATTATTGATAGAGTAGATCTTTTTCAGATACTTTATTAATAGACTTTTTAAAGACCCATACATACATATATACACACACACACATGTATAAATGAGTTTTATCTCTACTCTTGCAAATAGATACAACATCATAATATGTCATATGTTTATATAAAACAGAGGTTTCGCCATGTTTGCATTTAATTTAGAGTGTTAATAATTATCTATCAAACTCCATTCACTATGATGTATATGAAAATTTATTTTTCCCAGTACAAGCAAGTAAAAGTAATTGTATTTTATTTCTGGATTTTTTTTTCTTGAAAAAAGCAGCACAATGAATGGAGGATATAGATTGCCAGGTTCATGTTTCTTTCAAGAGACACTGAACAAGGGGAAAAGCATTCTTATTCAAAGGTTAAAACTTAAAACTATCTGATGGGGGAAGCAGTGGATCAGTTGGTGCTGCCTGGGGTTTAGCAGCCAGAGGTTTTTCAGCAGTCAAATAATTCTCATGACCACCAAGGAACCAATGAGCTTATATGCAGCCGGTGTTATGGTCGGGGTCCTTTTTAGCGTGCAGCTCACATTTCTCCCAAGAATTCGGGTAGACTTGGACAAATTTGCAGAGGCCTAAAATCCTCATCCTCTCTCTTCAGAAGTCAAACAAAGTTCATAGCAGCTTTGGCACACTGGGCTGATACACAAAAAATGTACCAGTTCAAAAGATATGAGACATTAGTCTAAGTGGATTTTTAACTATGTAATTGACTGCTAAACCATTAGGACATTGAAGAGGCAGATGGTGACGTAACTGCTTCTTATGATGCCTGTGAAGATATCAGAGCTATAGTTCAAGAATATGAATCCCTTTTAATAATCAATGATAAAGTGGTGACAGGGTAACTAAAACAGGGTCACCATAGCTGTTATATTAGAGGCTTCAGGACTATCTCCCTCACACCACCAGAGGGAACCCTTGCCTGAGTATAAGTTATCTGATTCAGACTCAAGTCACTCTCTCACACACAGTCTCTGTGAAGTCTTGATTTGCCCTGACTATCACTACTGAGCGTTTCCATGTATTTAGGCATGAACTGTGATCTCTTTTTTGGTAACTTTTTTTTTTCTCCATTCTGTATGGATGGGGTTTTGGTTCCTTGCCGCTGTCGCCTCTGGCTTGCTTTGTTGGGGACACTTAACTTCTAGTGATTATCGTCAATTTGATTACAGAGACAATCTCTGCATTTAATAACAAATTGGTCAATCTCGTCGTTATACATCCCTGTCATTGTATTCTTCTACTTTAAAATGTACAGTGCTTTGATGCAGCCTGTGTTGTTAAAAGCACTATATAAATAAAAATGATTGATTGATTGATTTCTCTACTACTTCCTGTTGGCTGACTATAAATTGTGAAGTAGGCCTTTCACTGGCATGTAGCATTATAGTTAGTGTAAGCCTTGGTTTTTCCCCTGTTGATATTCTCTGGATTTGACTTTGCCTGTCTGCTTTTTGATTGTTTGCTGCCTGACCCGACCCCTAGTGTTTTTGGATTTTGTTGTTGCTTTGCCTCTGATATTGCTGTTGGCTGTGTTTTTGAAGTCTGCCTGCATTGACCATAAATAAAAGCCTGCAAATGGATCTGCATGCCTCAGACCCCTCATTTATAACATATTGCTACATCAAACAAGGATCCAGTGGCTTTCCACCAGAACCATGGCCATCCCTCAAGAAGGTAACCTGAACACTTGAAAACTATATCCAGGAATATCTAGACCTTGCTTACCTTTTAAACTTACCAGACTGTGTATAGATCGACTTCTTTTATGAGGACATAAATCAACCCCTCAAGTCACAACGTGTTTGTGAGGGTCCACATGGGTCGCTTGCACATTTATGGAGTTTGCCTTAGTGACTGTGGGTTCAGCGTTCACGCTGGGTGTTGCAGAGAAAGAGGACACCGCATTGATGCCTGTTATCAGTTTACAAGATGGCTGCCACACCTGATTCCCAGCACAAGATGGCTGCCTCCCCAGAGCCACTGCACAAGATGGCCACCTCCCCAGAGCCACTGCACAAGATGGCCGTCTCCCCAGTTCTCAGCCACCACGGATGCCTTTCCAGTAATACCCCACATTGTGGATACAGCATTTGAGGACACATGGGTGTTCCAAGGGCGTTTGAGGCTGGTGTCCAGTCTGGCGGACTCAACAGTGATAACGGCTTCAGCACTAGTCATCCCTGAGACTGCTCTCAGTGCTCCATCCGCTGCGCTTCCTGTAATGGCAGTTGCCATTTTGTGTGTTTGGTCTACACACTGCTCAATTCCTACACCAGTCTGCAAATCTGCTCTTGAGCCCATTTCTGCCCATCAATCTACTCCAGTGCCCACAAGCCTGCTCCAGAGGACTTTCATGTCCGCATGTCTGCCCCTGAGGCCTTTCCTGACCCAGAGTCAACTCCTGAAACCTCTCCCGTCTGTCAGCCTGCTCCAGAGGTGTCGGCATCAGCAGTAAAACCTCCAGAGATGGTATCTGTTACTGTGAAGCTCACTGCCTGTCCAGTCTCAGCCACAGAGATTGAGTACAAGCCCACAGCAAATGCAGTCAAGGTCATTGTGGTCACCTATGAACCTTCTTCTGGCTTAGGTACAACTGGAGAGATTACCCTCATCCCGTCCAGTCACGGTTATGGGAGCCGTCTATAAACTCTCGCCCTGTTTCGTCTCAGGTATGAAGGCTGTCTGTGAATCATTGTCCAGCGCTGCCACAGCTATGGAAGCAGTCTATGAACTCTCGCCTATTCCGTCCCGGCTATGAAGGCCATTTGTAAATCATTGTCCAGCCCTGCAACAGCTATGGATGCAGTCTATGAACTCTTGCCCTGTTCCTGTTATGGAGGCCGTCTGTGAGTCCTCATCCTGTGCAGTCACGGCTATGGAAGCTGTCTATGAACCCTTGTCTTGGCATGTCACGGTTATGCAGGCCATTTATGTGTTTCCGCTCTGCCTCATTTCGGCTATGAGGGCCGCCAGTGAACCTTCGTTCTGTACAGGCGCGGCTTTGAAGACTGCTTGTGAACTTTCATCCAGCCCAGCCACAGCTACGGATGCCACCTGTGAATATTTAACCAGCCAATTCTCGGTCCTCGGGCCATGTATGCCCTGTCTGTGTTGTCTGTTTCTGCTTCTTTCAGGCACCGGTCCCATGTATGCTGCCCTGGCCAGTCCAGTCTGCCCTGGAGGGTTCCAGTTCCGTCTGCTCTGTCTTTTTTTTGTGTCTCGTCCTTTATTAGATCCCAGTTACTACCCGGTGTCTCCATTCTCCCTAGTGGGCATTCGTCTCACCTACTCTGCAAGCTCCTCCCTTGAGGCTCTCTGCTCCGCCAGCTCTGCCCTGGAGGCTTTCTGCTCCGCCCAGGATGGCTTTCGCCATGCTTGCTGTGTTCTGGAGGGTCTCAGCTCTGCCCGCTCTGCCTCAGGCCCCTGTATCCCCACATGGACCTGGACCACTGTCCTGCCCCTTTTCCGACTCCAAGCCACCTCCCTCCTATCAACTGCGCCATTGCAACACTTTTTTGGCAGGGGGGAGGCTATGGGGGTTGGACCACTCTTTGTCTGGCTTGTCACCTAGGACCTGTTTGACTTGGAATATCCTACCAGTGGCATATAGCCCCGGGCAACATAGCTCCTAGGGTCACTCAGGCACTCAAACTATATTTTACTTTTTAACTATATTTTACTATATTAAACTGCTCACCCAGTAAACATTTTTTCAAAAACTTATTGCTCAAAACTCACAACTTTAATACTGTAATATTTGAAACAAGTATTTTGTAATTTTGTAAGTATTAGTAATATTTTTAACAGGCAGAGAAACTGAATCAACCAGCTTTACTGCAAGAGCTGCATTAGACATAAGGTACAATGAACAAAGCAACTTCTGTCATTATTTCTTCAATTATTGACATTCTAAAATGGTATACATTTTTTCTTCTATTGAGCACAGAATAAAACCCTGATTAAATAATAGTGATATTATTTTAAATTGGTTTTGTATTACCACCTTTTCCCTCAGTCGTTGGCTGACCACTGACCACAAGAACTGACACTGTTCTTGTTTTGTATTACTACACATAATTTTTCCTGATTAATAGTATAAAGCTATGTGTATTGTTAAAAGCGCTACATAAATACTGGTTACTTGACCTGACCTGACCGGCCATTGCGTGTTGCTATTGCTGGTAAAAACTGGGGTAAAATGTACATAGTCTATTGCAGACCTATTTTAGTGGAAGGCAGTGATAAGGATTAGGCATCATACTTTATTTAAAATATAGAAAATACTTTGGTATATAGATATTGCTGATTGTGTGTGTGTTGCTCACAGTCCTTAAGGCAGATCTCAAAGTGAAGTTATTACTGTTGATGCTTGGATGTTCTGATTTGAGTTAAGTAGTAATGAAAAGTTTAAGAACCTCTATTGAAATGTCACAGCGTGCTTTTTCTGTAGTATTTGTGTATTTTTGGGGTTTTGCTAAGGTTGAAAATTAAATAAAGAAGCTTAATTTTGAGAAATGTGTCTTAGCTATTAGGAACAAAAATTCTAAATGTATGGTGATATTTAAGCTTAAGTTATCTTGTGTTTGCTTTTCTAGGTAGATGATCAAACTAAATTAGTATCATGGGAGAGAAGACTAGCATCCTGATCGCACTGTTCTGGATGGAGCTGGATCATAATCACTGTAATCAAGTGTTTGATTTGTCCAGAAAGATCCTCTAGAAGAGATCAAAGAAAAGTTTCAAGAGAACATTTTTACAATTGAGGACTGTATGATGTTTTGGGGATTTACTTTAACAAGGATTTTTTTTCTTGGAATATTTTTCCTGCCAAAACATTGTAAGGTTCACATGTCCGTCTTCACAATGTGGATACCAGCTGGAGAGTGAAGATTCACATCATTACATATTTTTATTTTTCTCAATGATTTTTGTGGGAGAACAAAGAATTCATAATATATTTCATAATATATCCCTCACTCATTGTTTTTTTTTTTGGGAGTGAGAGACAGAGTCAAACTCAAGATGTATTTGTTCACCCAGAGGAAAATGCGCACATTAACAGGACTTTTGTGTGCCATGACCTTCTCCATGTTTGTGTTCAGTTACACACTCAGAGAACCCTCACTGTACTTCTTCAGGTCCATGCTGGGTCTGTCAGGAAGTACATGTTCCTGTCGACACTGTCTCATTCACCTTAATGATGAAGATGATAGCTGGTTTATAGACCGGTTTAACCAATCCTTTCACCCACTGATGTCCAGGAAAAGCAGCATGCTCTCAGACGACACATACAAATGGTGGCAGGTTAGTCACACAGCACTACTTATAGCAAAACAGAACTAGTTCTTTACAAGAGAGAAGTTGAAAGTAGCGGCCTTGGAATCAGTGAACGAAAAAAATATATGTAGATGGAAGGTTGCATTTTATTGAAAGACTACAAGGAGAATCATTTTTTCTTCATAATAAAATGCACAATCATTCATTCAAGATCTGTGTGAAAGCACATAATGGTTGCAACAATGTGCATTAAAAAACATATGTTTCTTGTAAACTGTAATCATTTAAAACAAATAAACACAGAATATTTCAGTGGCATATCATCAGATAATACTGGTATACGTATGTTTGGGGCATGTCTCTCCTCTTTTTAGTGCCCTTTGGTGGATTTACCACACCAATGGGGAAAAGGAGCAAAAAGAGTGTACAATCCCCCCTGCAACTGGTGTTTTGGGGGTGCAGGAGTCTCCAGGAAATGGTTCTCACCTGCTGTGTGTAGGACACCAAACATTTAACATCCCCTTAGCAAAACAGAGTTTCAAAACTAGCAAAGTACCTACTGCCAAATATCTTTGTCATTGGGTTGTAAAGACTGTAGAAAAAGGCTTCAAGGCAAGGCAATCAATCACTTTTATTTATATTGCACTTTTAACAATACAGATTGTATCAAGGCACTAAACAGTATAAAATAGGAGAACACAAAATAGGCAGGTAAAATGATGAGATTGAACAATGTGTTATTAATTGCAGAGACGGTCTTTGTAATGAAATCAATGATAATTGCTAGAAGTGAAGTGTCTCAAACCAGAGGCAACAGCGGCAAGGAACCAAAACCCCATTTGTACAGAATGAAGGAAAAAAAACTTGGGAGAAACAAGGATGCCTGACGCCCAGAACTTAATTTCCAGTTCTATTTTAAACAGCTTTACACAATCTGACAGTTATGTCAGATTGTGCAAATGACTTATTGTGTGTGTGTGTGTGTGAGTGTGTGTGCATCTGGTTCCAGTGATCTGTCCACAGGGTTCATCTAGGTGTTCTGCACTCAGATGAATGTCATCTCTGGGTGCTGACCTGGATACGAACTGAGAAACAGAACAAGAAAGAAACAAGACTAAAATTAGTGTAGAATTCTTTTTACAAATGTAACAAGTACATTGCGTTTTATGAGGAGTGTTCCCGGTTATGGCTGATCTAATTAATATAGCCTAGCCGTCCTTTAACAGATTTGAATAATAAAAGTGTATTAGTGTGTTATGTGTAGGCTAGGTTAAATTTTTTTGTCTTTAATCTAGATTTAATCTGACACAGTGTTCCCGAACAGTGTTAGGGAGATTGTTCCAGAGTTTGGGTGCTAAAGATACTAGAAAAGGTAGTATCCTCACAACTATATTCATTTTTTAAAAAAATGGTATCTGTGAGGATTTCCGATCAGGATTTAGACCGTACCATAGTACTGAGACTGCTCTCATTAGAGTTACTAATGACCTGCTTCTATCATCTGATCGTGGTTTTATCTCGTTATTAGTGCTATTAGATCTTAGCGCAGCATTCGATACTATCGATCACAACATTCTCTTGGATAGACTAGAAAACTATGTTGGCATTAGAGGAAGCGCCTTAGCATGGTTCAAATCATATGTATCTAACCGCTATCAGTTTGTAGCACTAAATGAGGAGGTGTCATATGTATCACAAGTGAAATATGGAGTTCCTCAAGGCTCAGTGCTAGGACCGTTACTTCAAGAGACATGATGTTAGCTTTCACTGCTATGCTGATGATACTCAGCTCTATATTTCAGCGCAGCCTGGTGATACACACCAAATTGAGAAATTTAACAGAATGCTTAGTTAATATAAAAAACTGGATGATGATTAACTTCTTAATGCTAAATTCTGAAAAAATGGAGGTGCTAATAATTGGACCTAAAAACCCCACATATAATAATCTAGAACACAGTCTAACACTTGATGGCTGCTCTGTTAATTCTTCATCATCAGTTAGGAACCTAGGTGTGCTGTTTGACAGCAATCTATCCTTCGACAATCTATCCTTTTTCTATTTCTAAAATATATCCAACATCAAATGTACAAATATTAACTCATACATTTATGACCTCAAGGTTAGACTATTGTAATGCTTTATTGGGTGGTTGTTCTGCACGCTTGATAAACAAACTTCAGCTAGTCTAAAACACAGCAGCTAGAGTCCTTACTAGAACTAGGAAGTATGATCATATTAGTCTTCAACACTGCACTTGCACTTGGTGAAATCATGCTCAGCTAGATTTACATCCACCACTGCAGTCAGTGGCGCAAGTTAGAGCAGCTTTTTATATGCTATGGGGGCTAGCTACAACAGGATGGACTGTCACTAGGCAAACAATGTCCTATTGAAGCATGCTATTGGCATCCTTTAGGAGTTAGGGCCCATTCTACTAGGGAATTTGCATTCTTCAAGGTTCTGGCAATAGGTGCCCCCTTGCAGCAAGTATTTGGTGTGGCAGACTGGACAGTTCTTTAAATTTTACAGACTGGATGTTCCTGTCACTCAGGGCTTGCATGTCCTTGAGTCAACATCACAAGGTCATGTCTGAAACATATTAAATATATGTGTACACACCACACAACATCAGGGGTCCAAAACCTTCCAGTATAGAAGTGCTGGTATTCATGTTTCCTTTAGCATTATTGAAGATTTTGGGTTACCAGTAAGAAGATGCTGAACTTCACTGTAGGCCACATGTCTAGATGTAGCACTTTTTTTGTAGTACCAAGCACTGTAACTAGATATAACAGCTGCAACCATTATAAAGGGAGCACTCTTTAACCCCTTTCACACATACAGACTTCCCTGGAAAATTACTGTTGCTCTAAAGAGATAATGTGTGAAGAGACCCTTAAAAACATACATTTGCTACGGCAATTTACAGGTATAAGAAGTTGTAATATTACTCTACCAGTAAATTGCAAAAATGATGCTGTGTGTGAATGCAGAATGAAAGCCCATACAAATAAAAAACGCTGTGACGTAAGATGTCTGCTCCAGGCCAATCAAGAGCCATTGAAATGCAAATGTCAATGACTCTTGGCAAACCATAACATTCTGATGCAGATGATGCATTATCTCTGCGTTTTGTAGTTTGGTTTGAAATCATCTAATATGTCTTTGGTCCCAAAGAAGCAGCCTGAATGTGAACATATGACACAAAAATAAAAACATCAACAAAAACACTGCCCATGTATACCCCTCCATATTTACCGTGGTATTAACACTGTGTTAAAGGGGTTTTGATTACTCCCTGTATATATAAGACTTGTCATGAGACATCTAAATATATACGTATGATTTTAAGTGATCCTGTTATAGCATCGCTCGCCGTTACATTAAAAGTACATACAGTACTTAGATATTCATATACATTTTTAGTTTTGTAGTAATTTAATATGAATGATTTTGTTACTCATTTCCATATTGTGATTTCTCTGTATGATTTTTGAGTGCAGTGGCTACAGGCTGAGAAGAGCCCATCTAATCTAACCGTGGTGTTGGACAGATTATTCCAGATGATCCCTGCTGAGGAACACTATGTCGATGCTCATCCTAATCGCTGTCGAACATGCTCTGTAGTTGGTAATTCTGGGAATCTCCGGGAGTCCCGTTATGGGTCCTACATCGATTCCAGTGATTTTGTCATAAGGTAAAGATTTATTTATCTTTATTTTTTAAAAATCACAGAGAAATACAGATTTGGGTAGAGGTGCAAATTAGTTCAGAGTCTGAATTTTAGATGATTTAATGAATTGAAATGAATATTGAATGAATATTAGCAAAAGACAATACAAGAGAATAAAATACGTAAACTGAGCTTTGAACCGAAGATTTCACGAAACTAACAAAATTCTTAAAGAAATCAACCAACCAATGTTTTGTCGTGTTTCATACACTGCATTATTATGTAATTATATACAGATATAGTAGGAAATTTCCAGTTTTTAATTATACATGCTTGCAAATTTAGCACATCTCTAAACAGTAAATAGGAAATTCAAGATGCGTGTTTGGATATGCTTACAGTACTTGCTTTAATATTATACTACACTTTAATTTGTGGGTCAGGGTAAGAAAATTTGACAATAATCAGCAGAATTCAGCAGTAATTAATATATAATACTATATAACATGATAAGTGTTAACAGTGAAAAGTATGTGCACTTTTGTGTATAAACAGAATGAACCAGGCTCCAACGCAGGGTTTTGAAAGGGATGTTGGCTATAAGACTACTCATCATCTTATGTATCCAGAGAGCGCCACCGACTTAGACAACTCCACAAGTCTGGTACTCATTCCCTTTAAAACCCTGGATCTAGAGTGGATCATCAGCGCTCTGACTACAGGAGACATCTCAAAGTTAGTCAATCATTATCTGGTATTCGGAATGACATGAGAGATTTTAGTACAGGGGCACCGAACTCCTTCAGATCAGGTGTGTTCAAATTCTGAACGACTGCAGCCCAACAGGAACTACAGGAGATGTTCAAATTGATATCACTTAATTGTACAGTAATGATAAATGGCTAAATGTGAAATTATTGCAATATAAAATATATTTCAAAACGTTGATGTTCCGGAAAAATGTGTGACTAATTAGTCATCGGGTTGTGTTATAAGTGTGCAGCACACTTCAGAAACATCTTTATTGCTGTTCTATGTGTCTTGAGAGCAGCTTGCATCATATGCAGGAGCGAATATAAGAATAGTACTAAGCATTCTTGTCTGTGTATTTACTACGCTGAAAAGGCAATTATTTTTGCACCCTTCCTATATGCATTTGTAGGAGTTTCCCTTTCAGAATCAAAATTGATATGAGAAAGGTTTTAAAATGAAAACCACACTGTGGTGTAACGAGTGGTCAGAAGCAGTCGGATCCTTTTTGCACTTTTATAATAACAGACAAGCAGGGCTCGATCAGGGGTCATGAACATCAGAGACAATGAGAGACATCAAGGTCAGGGGAAGGCAGTAAGAAAAGACTCTGGTGATGGTGCCCTCTGCTGGTGATCAGAAGGGATCAGAATGGTTGTGTTTGTCAAATTACTGGAATTCGTGCCATTATTTAGCATCTTAAAGCAGTTCTTTCTAGATTTCACTGATCATTATGGAAGTGATCTGTCTTATTAGACTTATTTGCCCAGTTTAGTACATCAGGCTCTTTAATGTTAAGTGTCAGTGTACGTCTTTTGTTAATGCATTGTAACATAAATAACATATCACTAATATAAAATAAATATAATACATATTCAATTACAACTGTATGAATTAGAATAAATATAATTTAAAAACATATGACTTTTATTTCATATATTTACTTTGCTCACAGAAAAAACCCACTGAATTTGCTGAAAACGTTTTTTTGATTATGAAGTATAACAATAACATACCGTGTTCATGTCATAATGCATTTAAATAGGCCTGCACGGTTGTGTGCTTGTAAACCGTATATGATCTATATAACACATAACACAATTTTAGTCTTGTTTTTTTTTTTTCTTTTCACCCATAGAGGGAAAATGCATACGGGGAAGGGTTAAGGTAATTGAATTAGTACAGTGAAGTATTAATCTGATTGTCTCTGGCTTTTAGGACTTATGTACCAGTCAAGTCACGGATCAAAGCTAATAAGGACAAGGTAGGGGATTTTGTACCATGATTAAAAAATGAATAGATTTTGAGAGATTTGATTTACGATCTTTTCACAGGTGTTAATATATAACCCAGGCTTTTTAAAGTATGTCTATGACTCGTGGCTCGAGGGTCATGGGAGATATCCATCCACTGGATTCCTTTCTCTGATGTTTGCGATCCACGTTTGTGATGAGGTATGTTCATTTCAGCAGTATTCTTTCTTCTGTGTCTTGACTGTCATTCAGATTAATACTGTTCTGTGCTTCGAGGAGTGTGTTCCTCTGCCATTCTAAAATGAGAATATCTCTCCCTGGACCTCTGCTGCAACTGTGTGTTGAGACAAAGGGGGATCATTACAGTCCTTTTACATGATCATATAACTGATTAACACGGATCTTCCTGTCATTTGGTACGGTTTTAAAGAAAAAAACTGCTTTAGAGCAGATTATGATAGAAACAGATTGTGGTACAGCTATGTTGATGATTTATCAAAACCCAGACTGACTGCTCTTACAAGCAAGCATCACATTTAAATGAAAAAAAGGTTAAATTAATAGATTCTATTATTAAAATTGCTACTGCTGATTAAATGTGATAAAAACAATCAATGAATACTGATGCTGATGATCTGTGCTGGTTGTAGGTGAATGTGTTTGGATTTGGTGCTGACCAGGATGGAAACTGGCACCATTACTGGGAGGAGAACATGCTGGGAGGAGCTTTCAGACACACGGGCGTCCACGACGGAGACTATGAGTACAACATCACCCTGCTCTTAGCAGACAAACACAAGATCACGCTCTACAGAGGAGGCTGAGCCGCGACAGAACACAAGGCAGAGGCCATCTGAGCACTTATTAAAAGCTTGAACTCTTTCTTTTTTATTTACTTTAAGATTGAAGATGGTTCAGTGGTTAAAAATGATGAAATGATCAGTACTTCAAAAAGGACTTGTTTGCAGGTATTCCTATGCTGCAGACATGGATAATATCAGTTTCACTGACGGATAGCAAGTTCATTTGCAAATCATTTCTGATTTCTTTTTATCACTATTTTTTGTCATAAACATAACACTCACTTTATTCATGGTTTTACTAAACAGTTTCTTTTGTCAGGAGTAGTATTTATTATTTTATATATATTTATTATATTATTATTATTATAATATTTATATATTATTTATGATTTTTCTACTTTTTATGTAATTGCCTCTTTCAAAAAAAAAAAAATATCTATATAGCCCTACATCTTTATTTACTACCTACTTCATTTCATGCAAAATTTACTTTTCTACATTTCTTAGTTTTATTCATTGTGATAACATGCATAATATGCCAAGGTTTAGTGGACGATTGCTTCCATTTACTTAAAAAAAATATTAAACTTAAAATAATGTGAAATAAGGATACTCATCTGCCATTTTCATATAGGTATATATCTGTTCACTTTTTATTTACCGTAGTTGTGTGCTTACACATCCGAAAAACAGATATAAACTAATGCTCTGTGATAATAACTCCACGTTATTACAGTCAGACATGCTGTTCTGTATTTTATGTGTGTGTGTGTTTGTTTGTGTTAATCAGCCTAAATCAGCTACAATGCCAAACACTACACAATAATGAAAAGAAATGGAAAATTCTGTCCTTAATTACTCACCATTGTGACTTTCTTTTACGTTCAGAACGTAGATCAAGATATTTTTATGAAATCCGAGAGCATTCTGACCCTTCATAGACAGCAACGCAACCACCACGTTCAAGGACCTCAATATGTACATGGGGTTATTCAACTGAAATATGTGTTGATGGGTTACATGGATTCATATTTTAAGTGCCTCTTTTGCCAAATAACAGTGCCTT
This sequence comes from Puntigrus tetrazona, assembly GCF_018831695.1. Lineage (NCBI taxonomy): Eukaryota > Metazoa > Chordata > Actinopteri > Cypriniformes > Cyprinidae > Puntigrus > Puntigrus tetrazona. Next base: position 546,434 of record NW_025048651.1, read on the forward strand.
GTTTTAGAAAAAAAACAATGTATATGTGTATATATACACACATACTAATTAAAGTAAGTAATATGTTCTTCATTTTCCAAAACACTGTGTCTGTGTTTTGTAAGTAGTGTATATTAATTTAGAGTTAATTTTCACTATTTTCACCAATGTTTTAATGTATGTTGAATGAATAAACAGATTTTGAGTTTTGATTTTATTTTTGTACTGTCATCACTCAACAAATCAGATTTGAGTCAGATGTGATGATTGTTTATTTGTATAGAGCTTTTTATTATACTAGAGATTGCAAAGCAGCTTTACAGGAAATTAGGTTTCTACAATATATTTATTTACAATTATATTATGAGATGCATTATGTGAATGCTTGGCTAAAGAGATGCAGCTTTAATGTGTGTCTGAACCCTGAAGAGTTTGGGGGCAAAATGTTAAAAGGCTCTACCTCCTTTAGTGGACTAGGAACTATCAAAAGTCCAGAGTTTTGTGACTTTAGGGAAGGGTTGGATTGAATACTAATGGTAGAAGATTAGTTAGGTATACAGAAGCTAAAACATTAAGGGTTATATTTAAGTAATAACATTTTGTAAGTGATATTGAATTTAATAGGTAGCCAGTGCAGAGACTGGGGTAAAATTAAGTTTAATATACAAAAGAATACAATAATAATATCTGAAAATTTAACAATGAATGAATTTTAATGAACATAACCGCTTCAAGAGGTTTCAAAAAAAAAGAAAAATAATAACACTTCTTCAAAGGTAAAGAAATTTGCTTCATCTATAATTCTTAATTCTGAATTAAAATAAGGCATATCACTCTATAGATATATAAGCTTTGAAAATCTGGCTTCAGTATTGAACAATGCTTGTTAGCTGTAGAAAAAAAAACTGAGGCTAGATTTCTCCTTGTAGAGAAGTGTTTAGTATCTTGCAAAACCATGTGTGTAATGTTTCACTAACTGTGTGTCATTTTAATTTTAGTGTTTAAGCAATCGTAAAAAAACTGTAAAGACCTTACTGCTCATTTGACGACTTGTTTTTTAATACTGCAAAACTAATTGTTGCGTTTACATTTACAGTAGTACATATTGTGTTTGATATACTTTTTTTTGTCTTTTATGATGCGTAAATGCCAAAAGACATACAGTACACCCTTTGCATACAACTCTACCTTTCAGCGGGATTACAAGAGGTAGATAAAAGAACGCAAACACAGTCCTGCCCATATGTGACTCAGGAATGTGTCTCCCTACCTCTCCTACCAGTCACATCATGTGGGCTACAGCATATTTGCGAACCCTCAGAGCTGCAGGGGGGTTGTGAATTGATTGAAAAAACTGTAATTTATTGAATCAAATATAACATTACAGTTTTTTTACAATTGCTAACAAGCGTTTACCAAAACTCAGCCACACACCAACATCACACAATTAGCTAAACAGTATATTTTCTGGCCATATTTTTGTTAAATAAATACAAACTCTACATTTCAAAAACCCAATTCAAAATTGAGTCATATGACCAAAGCAATAGCACTAATTTTAGCAATAGTGATGACCCTGGCCACAGCCATGATGACAGCCGACGGTCGAGCCAATTAAGGGAGGAGCAATGGGTGGGTGGCCGCAGAATCCAGTAAGCCGGCCAACAGTGATGGAGCAGGTGGAGGAGGTGCACAAGGCAGAGATGTAGAGACGATGGGCCAAGTTGACGGGGAGGAATTCGGATGGCCAAACTGAGCAGATGGTGCTGGCAACAGAGACGGGGTCTGGAAGGCCTCAGTGGAGCTGGAATGACAGAGGACTAAGGTGGAGCTAGAGGGAAGGAGGAGCCTGACAGAGCCGGAGGGACAAGGCATGGCAAGAGGATTGGAGTACTGAGGCGGAGGATGATCGAAGACAGACCAAGGTGGAGTGGGAGGGACGAGGTAGAGGTGGAGCTGGTGGACTGACAGGATACGGTGGAGAGGAGGGAGCTAGGAGCCATTTTGGAGTCAACAGATCAAAGGGTCAATGCGGAGTTGAGGGATCCTCCAGCCATGATGCCAGTGGAGACTAGAAGACCTGTGGCAAATCCAGCACACAGATGGTGGGCTGAGGGTAAGCAGTGGGGCTGACAGGAGCCAGTGGTGGAGGAGACCGGAACAGGTGGAAGAATTTTTGATTCTCCTCTGGGCTTAACACATTGGAGGGTGCTCTTGAGGAATCGGGACTGGAGAGCGCTCTTGAAGAGCAAGCCTTTTAATGTACTTTTCAGTCATCCATTTGGCCAGCTGGCAAGCTTGGTTTCGCTGCAAATGGAGGTGAGCTTGTCACAGGTGTCACTGGTGGTGAACTGAATGGGGGACTGGAATCAGGAACAGGAACAGCTCTGCTGGCCATGTTTGCGAATTGGGATGCGTTGTAATCAGGAACAAGAACGGCTCTCCTGGCCATGACTGCTGAATGGGATCCATGGGAAACAGGAGGGGCTGGCTGGTTTCAGCTCAGGCCTGGACACTTTGCAGACCCTGGTAGGTGGCCAGTCAACAGAATTAGGCTTTCATGGGTTCCACATGTAGGAAGAAAAAACAAACAAAAACTGCACAGTACAACATACATTCTAACTCCTCTCCTATAACTCTTCTTCTTCTGTTCTTTGATCCAACTATCCTCTCCCTGCTACAACTGTTCAGATTCCTCTTCCAGGTATTATTTCTTTCTTTTTTGTTGTTGGCCGACATGGGTCAAGACATGCCACACCTGACACTGCGTAGTGGGTGCAGGTGTGTGCCAGAACCTGGTGTTAGCATGAAGAGGTACTTGTAGTAGTCGGGGAACAAACTGGATTCAACAATATTATATCAGCTTCACGAACAAACAAGGCGATTGTTGTATTTTTGAAAATGGAGGGATTAGTTAACCACCTGACATACAGTGGTTTATGGGTGAGAGAAACATTTGTTCCCATGACTCCATTAGCTGCACTGGCAACAAAAGTAATAATATCCAATATTTCGCCCTTTGTCTCCAATGATGCCATTGTTAAAGAACTGATGCGATATAAAAAAAAGGTTGATCCGTATGATCCTGTTAGGGTGCAAAAATACTCCTTTTAAACATTTTGAAGACAAATGTTTATGTTTTTGACCTCAACATGGAGAAAACTCTTACATGGTATATGTGAGCATGGATAACCTCAAGTGCTTTGAATGCGGTGAGTTACAACACAAATGGTTCTCCTGTTCACATAAAGATGTGGGTAATGATCAACAACAGCTAGTTGCTGATATTCCTGAAAATGGATCTAATGCTAACAATAAGACAATGGAGGTCACAGTAACCCTTAAGAAAAAGGAGTTTATTCAAGTGTATTATTAATATTGATAGTGGAGGAACCCCCTTGCACTCCCCCCACTCACCATCATGGACAGCACGGTGGTAACAGAGTCATTCAGGTTCCTGGGCACCACCATTTCCCAGGACCTGAAGTGGGACACTAAAGTTGACTCCATTGTGAAAAAGGCCTTGCTGAGATTGTACTTCCTTCGTCAGCTGAGGAAGTTCAACCTGCCACAGGAACTGCTAAAACAGTTCTACTCCGCCATCATTGAATCCATCCTCTGCACTTCTATAATTGTCTGGTTCAGCTCAGCTACCAATTCTGACCTCAGAAGACTACAGAGGGTAGTGAGGACTCCTGAGAGAATGCCGTCTGGTCAACGCTACAGAGCACTGAGTACCAGGACAGCCAGACACACGAACAGTTTCTTCCCCCAGGCAGTCCACGTAATGAAAGAACATTGTAAAACACTTGAGAACACTTATTTATTTAACATACAGACTTATTTACACTTCAATTTGCACATAACATAATTGCTGCTATATTGTATTTTTGCAAATTTTGTACTTTTTATATTTTGTATATTTGTATATAATTCCTTTATTATCTGTCTTGTCTTGTCATCCTGTTGCACTGTAGAGCTTCTGTCACTAAAACAAATTCCTCGTATGTGTAAACATACCTGGCAATAAAGTTGATTCTGATTCTGATATACTTTTTTTAAACTAAATATATACTTAAAATGACTTATTCTTAAAAAAAAATCCAAGCAGATATGAGCACTATTCGTGCTCCTAGAATCTGTGTTTTTTTACTGTTATATGGTAGGGGGAAGCTAGTACACATCTTCTGTACTGAATTTCCAAAAATTTACACACAGTTAAAAATATTTTCTATATTTTCTTAATAAAATTGTGTTTAAACATTACAAACAATATTATTACTTAATTCAACATTTATAATTAATAAATTAACAATTAAAATTAATAAATATTAAGCAAATGCAATGAGGTTCTCACTCTGATTCTTGATGAATGAATGAATTTCTTTGGAAGTTGTTTGTGGCTGCTTATCCACCATCCAGACAGCCTTTCATTAATTTTTCTCTTCCATCCACGCCCACGGAGATTAGCTACAGTGCCATGGGTTGCAAACTTCTTGATAATGTTGCTCACTGTGGACAAAGGCAAACGTAGATCTCTGGAGATGGACTATTTTTGCACAATTTTGGTTCGCAAGTCCTCAAACAGTTCTCTTCTCCTCTTTCTGTAAAAGACTAAGTCAACTTTCAGGAGTGATTTGTATATTGCCTCTGCTTTCAGGAGTGATTTGTATATTGCCCCCATCTGTCACTTGCCCCAGGTGAGTTTAAACGAGCATCACATGCTTGAAACAATCTTATTTATCCACAATTTTGAAAGGATGCCAATATTTTTGTCTAGCCCATTTTTGGAGTTTTGTGTGACATAATGTCAAATTTGCTTTTTTTCCCCTCCCTTTTTTGTTTTGTTCCAATAGACACAAGGAAATAAACATATGTATAGCAAAACATGTCAAAATACTTGACTTTCTGGAAAACAAAAATTCAAAATACCTTCTGAATCTACTATATGTATAGCTATACCTTGAGACTGATGGCAGAAGGTCAGAGAACCGCTCTGAATATCCATGAACTGCCCAAGAGGCGAAAAGACGGATCGTGGCCAATCGTGTTTCAATTTCTGCTATGTCATGTTTAGAGGTGTTAAAATGTCCCCACAATAACAGCATAGAACTCTTGGACATATTTCAAGACTCTATACCATAAAAATATTTCACGCTTTTGAAAATCTAAGCACTTTGTTGATTCTGAAAAGCGCTCCTTGTCACAGCTAAAAAAACAATAAAGGGGTTTGGCTTCACTGCATCTTTGTTTCAGGTGGAATATTAAGAAATGAGACACATACGTCTCCTTGAAATCCTGCATAATATATAATGTGTGTATGTGTGTTCACCAGTATGCTAAAGATACTACTCTTGTTGAGTCATAGAAAGTAGTTTTTAGGTGTTTTATGCTTTTGGAGGTTTGACATATGTCCAATTATGTGGGGTATTGAAGAAAATTAATCACATGCTTTTTACACAAAAAATATAAATATTACCAAATCTCAGCCATGACTGCCATTCTCTGTGTCACCTTCTCAGGTGAACTACTCCAGCAAATTTTCCTACATTTTCATTCTATTTAAATTTTAAATGCAAGTCAGTAAGTATATTTGTATGAACATGAATACATCACATGTGTCTCTCTGTCTTTTTGAGTGTGACTGATCCAATATCACAGAGTACAGAATGTGATTTTGTCTGAAAACAGTGTGCATTGGGTACAATCATTGTTTAAACAGTGGATTTTTTTTGTTTGTTTTTGTTTTTTGTGCCAAACAAAGAGATCATTTAATGCAGCCAAAGAATGCTGTCTCCTCATTCTGTCCTTTTTCATATCACTCCCACACTTCAAAACTTTTCCCTTTACACATACATTCACCAAAACACACTCTTTCCAAAGCAATCCACACACTATATGTACATTGTTCTAAAGTAATATACAAATTATATTTATGTGTGATCAAATGTTATAGACGCTGTGACTCATTGTGGTTTAGATGATTCAAAAATGCTTGTGCGATCTTAGTTTATGGAACAACTACCCTTTAGCAGCACACACAGACTTTAGGAACAGATTATCCCTTTATCTTTCACCTGCACATGGATCAGTTAACAGAGAATGTGGTAAGTTTGAACATGTTATAGGTCCAGCTATTCTAAATGCATCTATAGATAACATGGGTTGTTAAATGTGAAAACAATCAAAATTTTAATGTTTAACATTTCCTGTATTTTAGCACACATGTCAAAGTTTATTTATAAACCACTTTCAAAACCATATGAATACACCAACGTGCTGAACAAGGATGATTTAAAACATAAAAGAAAAAATTCTAAACATCAAATCAACATGGCATGACACCAATATAAATCATACTACAAAATCAAATTCTTTAAATGTCCATAGTTGACAAAGAATAGAGGCAAGACATTCCAAATAGTGGGGGCTGCAACAGAAAAGTTGCTCTACTACACCTTAAATGGGATTGTGGAACAGTGACATTGAAATTCACAAGGAGTCTTTTATATACTAAGGGCTCTGTTTGTGCAGTGCTTTTTAGACAAACATTAACACCTTGTGAGGAATTTTATATTTTACAAGTAACCAATGAGGAAAATCAAGACCAGTGTTCTGTGATCCCATTTTCTTGTAAAAAACAAGATAAGAATTGAGTTGTTGGCTGATGGGTATAAGCAAAAGCTGAGAAATGTGCGTGGGTACAAAGCAGACCCCCCCAACAACCCTTCTGACTAAATTTCTGGGGTTAGTTTTTTTTCTACAGTTACCACATATTTAATTTATCAAGCCAAACTACTTTTAACAGCCATTACAGGCTAAAATAATTAGCTTTGCCCCAACAGGAAGTTGGCCACTTTGGATTTTGGATGTAGAGTTGATATGTGTCTGGATTTATCTGTCAGGTGATGATGAAGTCAACGAATGTGCAAATTAACGCTGAGTCATGGTGTTAAGGCTTTTTGAATGCTTATGTATGAACCAGTGTTTTAAACACGTAGACATGCCAGTCTCTCTTTGGCTCAATTGTATAGATGTTATGACATAGCACACCTAAAAATGCACATTGTCAGCTTATTTGTCTTCAGGAGCTGCATGTTTGTTTTGTTTGAAAAAAAAAAAAAAACTGTGTGTGAGCCTGCTATTTAGTCAGGAGTTAGTCTGTTAATGTCAGGAAAAGGCATTAGGAGGTGTGTTCCCCAACTACAGACTGTGGATCTGACCGTCATCTAAAATGTGAACAAATAGAGCTCAAATTGACAAGCCTTGAACGATACAAACTAAAGCCAAATAGGGCTGGTCAAACGTAATTATCCAGTGTGCAGGCAATTTCCAAATAACACTAAAGAATATGCTCATCACACTTAAGCAATTTCAGCACACAAACATCAAAGCATAAAGAGTGTTTATCCAATTATGTGTCATAAAACACAAAATCTTAAACTAATTTATCAACATAAACGCTATATGCTTTTATCAATCAAGATGCTCACAATGGAACGGATCTCTACTTTTTGGTACACCAATACATTTGTCCCCACTCTGGTAGAGTCAAAATAGTAACTGTGGTTGGAAATAATAAAACTAACTGATATGGTGGTTGTGGTGACTATCCTTAATCAGTTTGTCACATTAGTCACCTCTTGGGTCTGCTGAGGGTTTAGATGCTTACTGAGCTTTTATAAGTCCATGGAACACCAACTTCAATGTGCATTTCTTGACATTTATTGCAGACTTGATTATTAATCCAAAAATCCAAGATCCACGAGGGGCAGCAACATCTACCACCAGTACTACATCACCAACTACAAAGTTTTTCCTTGTTTTGTTCCATTTTTGCTTTTCTTGCATGAGAGGCAGGAATTCATGTATCCACCGTTTCCAGAATATGTCCGCTATGTACTGGACTTGCCTCCAACGTCGTCTTGCATACAGGTCTGTTTTGTGAAATAATCCAGGAGGAAAGATAGGATCAGATTTCAAGAGCAAAATGTGATTTGGAGTGGGATCCATTCTACCCCACACAGTGACGTAAAGCCGTTTGAATGTTATTTTGATTGAGGTCTGCAAAGGCCTCCCTTAGTTCTTTTTCTGCACCCACAAAATTTGTGCCATTGTCAGATTGTATGTGTTTTACTTGGCCTCTTCTACAAATGAAACGCCTAATGGCCTAAATACAGGAGTCTGTGTCAAGTGAATGAGCAACTTCTACTGGCTCCTCCCTCCATCTACACCTCCTTGGAGCCTTCTGCCTGCCCCCTCCTGGGGATCCGTCCTCCACCAGAACCTCCTCCCAAGACCCGGTATCCCCAAATCCTAGTCATTTTGGTTTTTGTTTGTTTTTATTTGATGTTACCCTTTAGGTGCGAGGACGCACCTTCCGGGAGGGGGGGGTAATGTCACGAATCTGGACTCGTTGTTTGTTTTTCGTCCCATGCCATGTGCTCCCTGTGCCCTGCCTTTCCTCTGTGTTTATTGTATCATTGTCATCAGCTGTGTGTCGTTAATTTAGTCAATTACCCCGTGTATTTAAGTCTTGTGTTTTCAGTTCAGTTTGTCCGATCGTCAAGGTCTATACCCGATGTCCCTACCTGGTTTTTGCCTGCCTGTCTGTTCTGCTTGCCTTGTATTTATATTGTTTATTTCATCCCTACGTGGATTAAAACTCTTTATTTTCATTTATTCTCGTTGTGTGCTCTCGTGCTTACCACATAACCGTGACACATACACACACTTCACATACACGTTCAAAAAAAAAAAAACACCGGTATATCACCTGATCAGTGCGTTGAGTTGTCCTTCCAACGGCTCCCGTCAGACAGCCCGGAGAACTTGATTTTTCCAGACGAAGATTCACCGACCCCCCTCGAATTCACGCGGGTGGATTTTGTCAGGCAGCTATTGCCTGGCTCTGATCAGAGACTGTCTCTTGACTCCTCTTCGTCCTCTTCTCCTCCGCTCTGTCCTGTTGGGATCCGGCTCGAAGGACCAAGTAAATGTTGAGACTATTTCACTCAAATGGCTCTTTACCAGGAAGGATCAACTCAAGGCGAAATAAAACACAAGACAAGTTTCTGGAATTTTAGCTTGCAAGGATTGCGCTGTCGGTTGCAAGCGGGGGAAAAGCAGGTTTCTCCTTTACCTCCCTTTTGCCTCCGGACGGATCCCAGTCCGCCCGAGGCCGGGGGCCGGGCAGGCCTTTGCCTCCCTGCCTCCTTTTCCCTGCTTTTGCCTCCGAAGCTCAGATCACAAGTCACTTTATTTATAGAGGAAAGGACAGAGCAAGATAAGTAAAAGCAACTGGCAAAACAAAGACTTCAGACATGTTCGTCACATAAGTTATGACTAGTCACATATCTTTTTGTGCGTCAGAATCTTCATTCCCTCAGATTCCCCTGGCGCCCATACCAGTCTAAGATACTATATAGAGGCCATGTCATGTTATGACCTAGAACAAGACGTGTTATACCAGATGGAAGCTGAAACTGAAGGATCAAAGTTGCATAATGTCAATACATAACTCTAACACTCTGCTTGTCATACAAGTAAATAACTCTCCATATCGTTTCATTGTGGTTCGTCCTCTTTTAATTTCTATGGGCCCAAAATAATCTACCCGAATGGGGGTAAGCAACCAACCTTTCTTGTGGTAAATCAGCCATTTTTTGTTGGCCTATTTTGGCTCTGTTTCTTCGGCACACAGTACAGTGGGTTATGATTTTACATGCTGCAGAATTGGCTTTGATGATCCAAAATCTTTTACGAAGTTCTCAGAGCATGAGAGCAACTTTAAGCTTAGTCCAACTTGAAAAAAATTAGACATCAGTCTGTCTGTCTGGTTGACCCTGATATTACCACCATTAGTAACCACTGACTTCTCTTGATTGTTCGCAGTAGAATGTTGTCTTTCCTTCCAGTCATGCCAAGTTGAGTCATGAGAGCTGTGGTACAAAATGTGGCAGAGCTACCTGAATCCAGGAATGCATAGGTTTGTATCTTGTTTCCATTGTTTGCTTTCACCTTGACTGACACAATTGCTAGTACTTCTTCCTTTTTACCGGCCCCAATATGACCACAAGCATTGGAAGAAATTGCCTGACTGGCATCTGGTTGTTCTGGCATTCCTGTTCTTTTATCCAAGCGTTTGACTGCAAACTTTACAGATTTTACACTTTGTGCATGTTTTACTAATGTGACCCTGGTTAAGACATCCAAAGTATATTCCTTTTTCTTTTATGAATTGGATTTTATCTTTATGCACTTTTCTTTTAAATTGAGAACAATCATCTAATAGATGGCCACTTGTACAATACAGGCAAAAAGGTGCTGTAAGGTTGTGATATTGTGTCAGATTTTGTTGCACTGTCCACAGTGGTAGCAAAACTACTGCTAGAAGATTTAGGCTTGAACGTTTTTACTGTAGACTTTGATTTTATTATGTTTCAACTAGTTGGATCTTGAATATTACCGAACACAGGGTCTGTTAATATTTTGACGTGCTTTTCAATGAATTTGACTAAATCATGAAATTTAACTCTGTGGTTCGCTCCATCTTGAAGTTCAGAGACCTTTGTTCGCCATCTTTTTCTAATCTTGTACAGCAACTTGGCTACTAGAGACATGCCCAAAATTCCATAGGGTCACCATCAAAGACTTTTACTTCATTTAAAGGTAGAGAAGACAGAAGTGTTTGCTTGATGAGAGAGGATGTGATATTGTTTTGCTTTTGTGGAATACTATGCAATGTTAAGTCTTGGGTTGATGTTGGGGCAATTTTAGACATTGGCTGTTTTTTCCTTGACCCATGAGATGGAGTTTGCCTAAAAGCTGTCTGAGACTCACTTTCAGATTCCGATGTCTGGCCAGTATCATTTGCAGAATCAGATTTTGGTCCTTTTGAGTAAATTGGGTGGGTTTTAATTTGAGTGGATGGATGATAACTTCTACCTAATTTATCTGAACCAGCCTTGACATTCTTCGGAGGAACTTGCTTAGCTTTCAGGGCCACTGGATTATTTAAGGAAAAGAGTTCTTCAGGATGCACACCTTGAATATCCACCTTGTGCTTTGTTGGTTCCTGTTCCTCTTCAGTTATCTGTGAATCCCCTTCTTTTAGAGTTTACCATGCTCAATCCAGATTAATCCAATGTAATCCAATCAATAATCCTCTCTAATTGTTTCCAGAGCAGGTCTTTAGACTGTTGTGGTGACTATCCTTAATCAATTTGTCACATTAGTCACCTCTTGGGTCTGCTGAGGGTTTAGATGCTTACTGAGCTTTTCCAAGGAACACCAACTTCAATGTGCATTTCTTGACATTTATTGCAGGCTTGATTACAAAAAATAAAAAGTAAAACAAACTTGACCAAAGGTGTTACAAGCTTGGTTTCAAGGTTTAGCTGCCAACAAACAAAAGGTAAGGTCTAAAGACCATGTGCCAAACCCAGACCTTTAAGCCTCCATTCTCCTGCCGAGGGGGCACATCTCCAAAATAAAAGACAGATGCAAAACAAAAAGTATTAACTATATAAACCTAAAGTAAACAAATGGCTCCTACAGTGGTGATATTTTGGAAGCATGGTGATATTTTTCTCTTCTGCATCTCGAGGTTCTCAAGGTCAAGGTTCCTCAAGATTCCATTCTTGGGCCTTTCCTATTCTCTTTATATTTGCTTCCCCATTTGTAGGACATATGGCATCTCGTAAAAATTTTTTGCAGATAATACAAAACTTAATCTGCCTTTGAAATAGAAAGATGCAAATTCCATAGCACCACTTTTGGACTTTGCTATTAAGTGTCACTCCTGCACCACTGAGCTGGCCATTGACCTCCCTATGGCCTGTGCTCTTATTTCCTTTCTGATAAGGGACCTGACAGGGCCCCAGCAAGAACCATTCATTCAGATGGCTACTAATAAGCTCCTCTGGCATAGACCACCACACCATAACACCATACCAGCACCTCAACCTCCTTAGAGAAGATACACATATACAGACATACTGTCACTGGAGCAGTTCTTCCTTGTCCACCAATCAAAACCATGTCACTTTACAGGCAAAAAAAATTACAGGCATAGTTAACCCAAGAATGAAAATTTGATATTTATCTGTTTAGCCCCAGGGCATCCAAGATGTAGGTGACTTAGTTTCTTCATTATAACACAAACAAAGATATCAGTCCGTCAGTCATATAATGGAAGTCAATAGGCACTAAACTTCCAAAGCTTTGAGAGTCAAAAAAAACCTATACACAGACAAAACCAAATTAAACTCTATGGCTTGTAGAGAAAACAGCATTTATATAATTTTTTACCTCTTTTACACTACAATCTCTGACTCTCCTCATTTGGCATGTGACACTGGCACATAGATATCTATACATAGATGCCGCATTAGTGACTGTTTTTATAGGCCACGATACACAAGGATCTACGTCTATGTGCCAGAGCACACATAAACACACTGAATATATAATTAATATAAATTGTGTTCTTGTTACTGTTTCTATTATTTGGACACATTATTTTGGGCACATAGTAATACCTTACTATGGAAATTGTCATGACAAAAAAAGCCAGTTTGAACTACATTGAAGTTCCCCCTCTCCCCCATCTTTCTTATGCATGACCCATATTTAATGTTCTTTTAGAATCAGTTTTTGTTCACAATGATGTAAATGATGTTTTCCTGCTTTGTATTTTATGTTTGAATATGTTCAGCTGTTTAAGGGCTGTAAGAGCCTGTTTAAGGTTCTGCAGAGCAAGATCCAGTTTGAAAGAAGTTAGTTATTTCATTAAACTTTATTGTCTGTACCGATTTCCAAAACGGAAATTCGTCTTTGACTGGCGTAGAAAAAATAAAACATGCACAAATAGAATAAAATTAATAATAATATACATGAACAAATTTCACAAGACACATACAGTAAAAGATACAGAAAAATACAGTAAATGTGAAGGAATTATATAAATAGTACCAAACATTCTAGGTTGGTCCTGCAAACGTTATGGAAATGTAGTGTAGAGACCAATAGGGAACGCCCTCTAGTAATGATCTGCTTAACATTTCCAAAACATCCTGAAACATCGCGTTCATCTCAGAATGTTACTAGACAACGTAGACACTAGTAGGGACATTCTAAAAACTTTTTTAAAATATGGTCACCTAAATGTCCTGAGAATGTCTTGAATGTTTAGTGAAGGTCCTCCAAATAACGTCCACCAGTCCTTTAAAGAACTAAAGAAGGTTGGGAACTGGGAATTTTATTAGATAACGTCCTTGACACCAGTGAAAAATGGAATTCCATGGAACGTTCCTATTTACATAAATAAGTTTACGTGTTCTTCTGTGCATAATTATCTGTATATACATGCTTGTACATGCCAGAAACCTGCAGTTATAAATATCTGCTCAAATTGGCCAAAAGCCAACTCAGTCAGTCACCACAATAATGTGTTGCCTGTTTTTCTGAGAAACAAACTGCCACTGTGTGTTTTTTGAAGTGTGTTGTTTCAGTACAGGATTTTTGTTGTTGTTTTGATTTGTTTACATGCATTGATTAAAACTGAAGTCACATTTTGTCAAAACTTTCACACAGTAGGGGGAAAAGAATCATATGATGATCAAATTGTGATTCATTTAAAAAATGTTTCAATGAATGACCACATCTTCTGCATTAATTATCATCTTTTTGTCATCCAGAAAATGTTTTTTTTCTGTAAAATGCTATATTTCATATATCAACACTTTTAACACATTTAAAATGTGTTAATATGTTAAATCACATTTAAAATGTAAAATTCTATTCTATACAAAACAACAACAATAATAATACATTAAAATAATAATAACAGCTAAATGAAAATTCAACTGAAAACCTACTCAGATGTCATCTGTTTAGTTTCTTTACCATCTTTTTTATAAAAAGAAAACAATTTTGGAAAGTAGAGTCCCGACACTGTTTACCATTCACTGCTCCCTGTTCTCTTCTCTGAGCATGGAATATCCTTTCAGGTTTACTTACCTTGACAGATTGCATTCATTAAAAGCACCAAAAGACACCAAAACTACCATACCACACATATTTTAAATCAAGTTATTCTTTTTAAATTTATGTTTTCACTTAACAAAAAGACTTGGTCATTCATAAAACAAATACAGTGACCCAAAGCACTAACAATAGGAAGCATTATACAATGTTTCCCTAAAATATCCTTACCAGAAATTTAACAATGCCTCTCTACTATCAGATTTCACTGCAGGATGGTACACTACACATTGTCAGACTCAGCGAGACCTGTTTTTGCTGACTTCGACATGTTCCTGGAACAACATTGTAATTAACCAATAAGATTTGAAGTATCAGTTTATAGTTTTTGTGAAGTTTAGGCTTACAATCAGTGTTTGGTGTTTGTACATCAGTACAATTCATTTATCATTTCATCTGATTTTAGGCATTCATTATTAGTAAGGTTAGGTTTAGATGTAGAATTTTTGGATTAAAATGTTGTTCCGGGGTTAATAAAATACACATCTTATTGAACTCAGCTAGTTAGCAGCGATTCCATGACCTGAAATAGATGGGTCAGATAAGGGAGACATCCAGGTGTGCCTCCAGGAAAAGGGTTGGGGACAATATAGAACAGTGTAAGATGATAGCAATCTAGAATGGGCTGACATGCCCTGTGCGTGGGAGTGGTGAACAGCTACATTGTACCATTCAGTTGCTCAAATGATGGCCTATATTCTTTCCTTTACTTGAAAGAAGTTGACCACTTCTAAAGAGACGGAACAGATGGTGTGCTCGTGCTTAGCTGAAATGAGAACTAATGGTTGTAGATTTCGGTTATTCATATCAGGACATTTGTTTTAAATTACCAGTTTACATTCATATTTAGGGATTATGTCAAACTTTTTCTTCAGCTATTGGTCAGTACTGGCGTCAAATGATAAAATGTAAAAAAAAATCTTATATGTATATATATATATATATATATATATATATATATATATATATATATATATATATATATCGATATATACTGCACTTAGAAATCACTGAGAAGGTGCACAGATGCACAGATCCAGGGGAATGGCACTGCAAGCCGACACCTCCCCAACGTCCCGCAGTTACCTGATGTTACCCAGTAAACATGGGATCTACACAGAGATTGTAAAATCTCACGAAGGTGTGTTGGGTGTCACAAAATGTCAAATGTCACATATGTCTTCTAGAGAGGCACAGTGTTCCAATGCCCAAGTCCTCAGGTCACCCCTCGGGAGTCAAAGCTCACGGTGGCCTCACAGGTCTATTTGGCAGGTGTCCCTGTATTGGACATTGCAAAGCTGTGGTTTGGTCCACCCCCTGCAGATTAGACGTTGGTATGACCCCAGGGTCTTTGGTCCTCTTGTCCTACTGCTTTATGTCGAGAAACAGGGTAGGGACTTGCAGCGTGGGCATCTCGTTCTCATAGCGTTTTGGATGCAGTTTGAGTTCCTGAAAAGGGACGTCTCCAGGTTATGAATATAACCATAGTTCCTTGAGGGAACAAGACACTGTGTCCCGTTGCCATACTTCTAGCATCCCTGCCAGTACAGATTTTCATGACTTTGAAGCTGATGCCGGCTTTGCGACACATGCCTTTATGATTTCCTGGTCTCTGATGTCACTTGCCTATGATGTCATGCCCTTACATTGACAGAACTATGTAGGACTTCAGACAGCATTATTCTGTCCTGCTTTAGCCTTTCTTGTGCTTTAGTCAAGGTTCTTAATTCTTTTGTCACCAATGTACTGCATTTGGATTCTCTCAAAAACATTTGTTTCTGAGACTGTCTATAGGACAGCAAAAAAAAAAAAAAGCAAAACAAACAAACAATATTTTCCAGTGTCAACAGGATCTGGTGTAGGCTAGCATCAATTAAACCTTATTAGTAGTGTTTGCTAAGACAAGTATCACTTATTATTTGTCATACATTTAGCTTATTCACATGATTCCAATGCATATTACATTTTAGGGTGTAACTTGTCCTGCAGCATTTGTGCTACAGATAGGAGTGATGCTGCTTTTTGGGGAGAGGTGTGCTTTTACTTAACAAATTGTACTGACCGGCACCCCTAGAATGGCATGTAGTATACTGTCAGGACGCCCAGACTTCCCTCTCCCCAGACACTTTCTCCAGCTCTTCCAATGGAACACAGACGCGCTCACATGCCAACCGAGACACATAGTCCCTCCAGTGTGTCCTGGGTCTTCCCCGGGGCCTCCTCCTGATGGGACATGCCTGGAACACCTCCATTGGGAGGCGTCCGGGAGGCATCCAGAACAGATACCCTAACTACTCTGAGCTCCTCCCGAGTGACTAAGCTCCTCACCCTCTAAGGGAGCTCCCAGCCATCCTACAGAAGAAACTAATTTCCGTCCATTATCTCATCCTTTTGGTCATGACCCAGAGTGGAGAGTGGGTTACCATTATCTTCTTTTTGGAATTAATAATTTATAATGCATTATTCACATTAATTATGAACCTGTACACAGCAGTTCTTAGGAGTTCTCCTGGATATATAAAAATTGTTACCAGTTTCAACTGAGTCCTATTACTTACTAAATTGTTAATCAGAGTTTCTTGTTAGATAATAGTGGCTATTCCAATGTTAATAGTGCATTAGTAATTTGTTCCTGTATGGTTATTCATTAACGATAGAACAGTAGTCTAAAGTGTTACCCACCAGTCTTCTGTTGTTCAATCCTTGTACTACCTGCAAACTTTTAGTCTGTGCTTGATGTTTTTCTTGAAGAGAATTGGCTTCTTTGCCTTCCCTTTTTGACACCAGGCCCTTGTCCAGAAGTCTTGGCCTCACTGTGCTCTCAGATTCTCTCACACCCACCTGCTGCCATTCCTGAGCACTGCACTCGGGGTAGAAGAGATGGTCCTGGCACTCAGGACTTCTTCACTGCAGTCAAACCTCTCTCCTTGAATCCGGTAAATGGTTCTTTCAGGTGCAATATTCTTTGTTGCAATTTTCTTTCATGTGAGGCCATTTTGATACAAAGCGATGATGGCTGTATGTGTTTTTTTCGGGGCAACCGTTACGAACAACTAACACAATGATTTAAATAGCTTTTTGCCTTATTTTTGCTTTCTTTTAGTCTGCTCTTAGAGTGTAATTAGTATGATATTGATTTTAGCTGACTAGTACTCATTCACACTTTCACATGTGCCTCTAATACAATTAGTTAATTGATATTACCTGGACATTTTGTGTCAGGATAAAAAAAAAAAAGTTTATTTATTTATTTTTTTGTGCAAATTTACATTTTTGACCAATGAAGATTTTAGCAACAATTTAAAATGCATCTGATTATTCCACACAATGATCTAGAAACAATGTGCAGTCAATATTCGCAAGAATTAAGAAAATTAAGATTAAGCCAAAAGACAACACTGGCAAAGAAAGCAAAACTTCAACAGGGACAGAAATAAAGAAAAATCAGGGAGAAACCAGGCTCATTTGGGGAACCAGTTTTCCTCTGGCCAGAGGAACCAAAATGATATGTCTGCACAGCCAGAGGCCTGCTGCTAAAAGGGTCCTTTATTCAAGCAGTTGAACAATATTGACAATATAGTGTCACATAACTCATGGTGGTTTGATAACTCAAACACAGACAAAATCTGTGTAGAAGGAGAAAGAGAGAAATTTGACATGTAAAGCAGGACCTATTATTGCAAGTCACACTGCTCACTGTATGGAAATATAGACGTTTTTTGTGGAAGATAATTGATGTTTGTTTTTGGGTTTATACTGTTTGTTTAAAGTACAAGAGACAGAGTTTAGTATGTTTAATACAGCCACACCAAGCTGTGTTGTAATGATAAACAATCTAACTAGGATTTCAGTTGGTAGAGGCTTTGGTGGAGGCTTGGGAAGTACTACTGTAAAGGAAGTTACAAATGGCTGCTATTTATTTTTAAATATTTGGTTCTCTAGTGGAGACAGCATTTGTATGTTGTTTATTGGATTTGCATCTTATTAGGCCCTTTAACACTGTGCTTAAGTCTGGTTTTTTGTTCTTCAACTTCAACTCTTGTAATTCAGTATTGGGATTAGCACTGCTTCTAAACCAGGATGTATTGTTATGAGCAGTCTGAAATATGAAGTAAGATAATCCTAGATTGCTTACTCAAGGTTTAAGATGATCTAGCTTTAGTTAATTAAAGTGCGCAAGCCCTTTTGTGATCCAGAACTGGCCAAGTAGACAGGAATAACATGTAAAATTCAGGGCAGGAAAACCATGACATCACAGCAATACACCAGAGCTTATTTGAATAGCAGGTCAATCAAATAATAGTGCAGCCAATCCTGTAAAGACAAAACCCAGAAATGAGTGTAGAGCAGATTTAAGTAAACTCTAAAGTGGAATGTGTGTGTTTATTAACCTACTTGACTCAAAAAACAGTAAGTAAACAATAAACAGTAGTGCTAACTGGGCCAATCTGGATAAATTCTAAATTTAAGTTCTTCGCCGGTATTGTTGTGCCAGTTTCTGCATTAATTCATGCTCTTAAAATTAAGCTGTATCTTAATATCTTTGCATACGACTGGAAAGGTGAATAACTGCTGAAAATAAGTATTTAATGTGCTTTTTAAGTGAAGAGGAAGACCTGTTAATGTGTATTGCTGTTTGACTTTGAAGAGTTTTTGTTATGTTTATGTTTTTCTGGTTATCATTGAGAAATGAGCAATGGCTTCCCTGCAGTGACATCTAATTTCATACTTATTACTTAAAATGTATTTGTATTTACTACATTTATTTGTTCGATAAGCTTAATTTGGCATGAACTGCTTAATTTGACAAAATATTATAAAATATAATCATTTGTTCCAGAAAACTATTAGCTGAGGATTTTTTGTTTAGTTTTATGAATTTGTTACATATTATTATACATATTATGTTCAATTACAAAGTCTCCAACCCTGCTACTGTTATTTCTGACTAATGTTACATTTTTAGACAATCATTCAACACGGATTAAATTAAACAAATAAAACTTTTTTAAAACAAATTAAAGCCATTTTTTTTTTGCTGGATATGGTATTTGAAGTATCTGATGTGACCCCCTTGAACAGCAATAACATCATCCTCATGGTTTTTGGCATTGTCAGGAGAACACCTCACTAGTTTTCTCTTTCTGGAATAGTTTCATAATGATTACATAGTTTAGCTTGTGTGCTTTTCATGCAATGACAGCTTGAACTCTTTCTAAGCATGTTGCATAAAAAAGTTATTTCCGTGTTATTCCTGGACAACTAAATTTTGTTTTCATGAGTTAAATGACTTACTCAGGTAACAAACTGACATAAATTGAAACGTTTAACAATCCAATATCTTTTTTCTCACTAAAGTTGCATAAAAATAGTCAGATTGATTTGCTTATTTTACAATGTTAGACATGTTCTACTTGGTTATTATAGTATATACATATATATATATATATTGTTTACCAAAGAATAAGACATGTTTGTTCTAAACCTGTGTGTGACAATGATCCTTCTGTGGAAGTCAAAAACAGGTGTAATATAGCATGTTTAGGACTCAGTCAACGTTTACTTCTCATTTACCTCCAATATGTTTTCCTATTAAATAAATAATGAGACAGACAGAATATTTGTGTCCTTTTGTGTTCCACAAAATAAAGACATGGACTTCTAGATCAACATTAGTCATTCCAAACACAACTGACTGACGTACAAACATGTGGCTCATTGCTAGGAGACGTGTGACACATGAAAACAACATGTTCTGAATCCCTGACTGGATGCAATCATCTTCTGAATTTGGAAAAATCACTTCTTTCACGGCGTTCAGTCTCACTCCTACCTTCCAGCAGAGCTTAGTATCAACCTTTACTAAACAGAGCTAATCTGTCATGTCTGTTTAAGGTTTTGCTTTTGCTTATATTTTGAGGTTTAGTCACAGTCTTGTTTGTCATGTGTTTCCCACGCCCTCATGGGATCTTTCTGTTCATGTTCCATGTTCTCTTTAGCTGTCATAGGAATGCGTTATGTGGTAACCGCCGTGTATTGACATATAAAATGGTAAAACAACTAGTAAATTACTGTTAAATGGTTACTCCACCGCAAAAAGAAAATTTGGCATTAATCGCTAACTCCTATCTCATTCCAAACCTTAAAAGCTTTGTTTGTCTTCGAAACGCAATTTAAGATATTTTAGCTGACATACTTAATGGACTCTTCTGACACGTCAATAGGACAATCACAAACCTCTTGCTTTTCATACATCTTAAATTGTGTTCCGAAGACAAACAAAGCTTTTATGGATTTGGAGTTTACTTTTTTATAATTTACTGGTAATGCTTTGTGAAAGCGGCCATTGTCTTCATCTGCTTCCAGAATGCACAACCAACCATGGACTCTGTTATCAATGAATCATTCAATCAATCAATCAGTCAATCACTTTTGTGTGTAGCGCTGGTTGTATCAAAGCACTAAACAGTATCAAATAGGAGAATGAGGAGTGATGCATAAAGACAGGATTAAACACTTAATTTCTATTAATTGCAGAGACTGTCTTTGTTAAATCTCGAAATGAAGCGTTCCAGGGGAACGGTGAGCTCTGCTGTGGTCTCCTGCTTCTCCACGGCCCCAGGTCTCCTCCACCTTTCAGTCCTCCCCTGCTTCACTTCTGTTTCACCATCACTGCGTTCTTCTCCTGTTTAAGTGTACTGTTCATAATCATAATCATGAGTTCCTTTTGTCCTGTGTTTAAGCCTTATGTTTGCCTCGTCTGGTTGTTGTGTATTGATGGGTAGGGTTGCATGGATGCAGTAGTCTAACATACAGAGTTTGTATTTGTTTATTGTTTATCCCCACCTGAGGAGCAAGACAATGAGATGAATGATGTAAAATACAAAACATCCATGCATTTAATCAATACAGGGAAAGGCTTGACCAAAACAATCATGTGGTCTTGTTTAAGAGTTCCTCCCTAGTTTAGTTTTTATTTTTTAAGGCTGTTATTTGATGAACGCAATACATAGTGTTTTGTGTGAATGCAGATGATCTGAAATTCGCTTAAATATAAACCTGTTAAAGCTGTGCATGGAGAACGTCAGCAGAAGAAAAGACATTTGTGATCAGAAAAGTTCATCAAAGGCACAAGATGACAGCATAGCTTCAAAAGATTCTAGGAGAATGGTTTTTAAAAGCAGAGCTGACAGCTCTCAGGATAAGAAAGAACTCATGCACCTCTCAGATTAATCAAACTGGCAGGGACTTTTACAAACAAAGTAGTCCCAACAGAATTCTTCCTATCACAACACAGACAAAATACATATTATATTATATTATATTGTGTTCACACGTAACATTTCATATAACAAGGACAAACAAATAAATTAATCACATCCCATAATACCTCTGCGATATATAACAGATACAAATACAGATATGCTTACACCTGAAAACGTAATTAAATATATATTTTAAAACAAACAGCATTTTGAGAGTTCGTTTTCGCCCTCGCCATAACAGGCAGACGATGTTTAGTGTTTTATTGAAACTTTTAGGAACCCACTTGAATGAAGAATCTTGCAAGATCGCTTGTTTCATTATGTATTTGTTTGTTAACTATTTAGTACGTTTTCAAGTGGAAAAACATTTGGGTGGGGAGCTAACCCACCTGCCCCCACAGAGAAGCAGAGCATGGTCGAATATTAATATGTAAGCACGTCGGTGGCGTTCTAAGCACGTTTCGACGCCGCCTCGCCAGAGCCGGGATGTTTGGGCGTGTTTGGAGAGCTCCCCGGAGACTCGGGTACCTGCAGGGCTGCGCTCCATCGCTTCCTCGTTCGGACGCGTAACGGGCGGCGCTTTGGGCGTGGATCTATAAAACTAGCGGATCACAGCGGACTGAAGAGAGTCTAACGGTCCTCTGCTTCAGCTCAGCTCACGAACATCACGAAACATGAACAAAATCCTTCTCGGAGTCTTTGCAGTCGCCCTTTGTTTCGCAGCGGGTAAGATGCAGTTGTTGTATTTTAAAAAATTTTCCCTTCGTGTCTAAGCCTACTTAACGATATTCTAATAAGTGTGAATAGCAGCTGAACTGGTGCATTATTTGTAAATGTGAATTGTTTGTCGTTTATTTCTGGTTGCCTTATTTGTGTGATGAATGGGCTACTTTCATTCCACATTGTTCCAGTAGGGAACCGCAGGGATCTGTGAGTCACAAACATATTTAATTTAGAAGCCTGTGGTTTATGAGTCATTCTCCTATGGTTATTAAAGCATTGCGTCTAGTGATTTGGGTCTACACCAAGTTTCTGAAAAGGAATCATTTGCTTTTGAGAACTTCTTCTTGCTCACTTGTGGATGTGTGCTTGTTATTGAGAGAGACGCAGGTTAGTTTGAAGCAGAAAGACCCACCCAGTTCACAAAAGAACCACAGAAGAACCAGGCTGTTTGACTTAGACCACAGCTCCGTAGTTGTCATACATAATGTAACGCAATCTCACTTTGTTTTTTGGTTTTTGAAATGAGAACTGAAAAAAATGTCATTAAAAATCTACCTAACTGCAGGTTGTCACGCAGATCGATTTGGTTAAGGATGGACTAGTGGACTAGTCTTGTAGGTTAGAAGTGGAAAGCAGAAGAAAATGACATTTACATTAAGTGCCTTATGAACAAAACTTAAGTGAGGATTTAAAGAAGAAAAACATTATTTGCCCACAGATATTCTTGGGAAAGCAGTGATGCGTTATTTTCCTCACAGATAAAAATGGGACATGATGGAATATTATTCGTAGGGCATCGTTATGGAAAAATATGTTCAAAATAACGTTCAATGGAACTTTACAGGGAGCGTTTATAAGAGGGGGCGCTGTTGGCTCAGTTATCAAAGAAAAAATATAAACAGGTTACCCTTTAAAATAAAAAAAAAAGATTATCTACATTTCAAGCTATTTACGCATGCATTAGCATACAGGATCATAAAAAGAGGTTTTAAACTGTTTTCATTATCTAGTCCTGTTCCTGAAGATCTATTTTTTGAGAGCTCAGCACTAACCCTGTTCAAACGCAACTTGATCAGATCATTCAGATCTTCAGGAGCTGAGCTCAGGTAGATAGATCTTCAGAAACAGGACTGGGCAATAACATAATATCACCACAAAACTCCCAATCCAGTCATTAAAGAGTAAAAAACGTGTTCCCATGAATGGATTTCTCGAAAGATATTATCTAAAAAATATAAAATGACGTAATGAGCATTTCGTTATGTTTGATATATATTGTCTATTTAATAAACCAGTTTCGTATCTGTCATTGCTATGTAGAAATGCTAATAAATGTATTGTCTTATGCTTCTGTTAACATTCAGCAGCCTGGGGCGCTGTCAGTCGGTGTATATTCTGATCTTATCTAAACACTTTCCCATGTCTCAGTATATATGTTATCACAAAACACACACTTCTTTTTCTTTAAAGCTCATGCTGTTATTTTCATATGTGTTATATTTGTTTTATGTAAATTGTGTGCATATTTTAGCAGCATGGGTCAAAATGCTAGACTTTTCTTTCATGCCAATAATCATTAGGCTATTAAGTAAAGATCATGTTTCATGAAGATATTTAGTAAATTCCCTACCATATATATATACAGTATATAAAATGTTATGTTTGATTAGTAATATGCATAGCTAAGAACTTTTGGACAGCTTTAGAGGCAATTTTCTCAACATTTAGGATTTTTTTTCCAGATTTTCGTATAGTTGCATCTTGGCCAAATATTGTCTTATTATTCAGCTTTTGGATGGTGAATAATTCTCAATTTCTAAAAACCGACCCTCATGAATGTACAATGCTTTACTCGTCCACAGATCTGTGGAACCGTTGTGTTTTAGTGTTTTAGTAAAGTGTAATCTTCACAATTTCCAGTGAGAATTTTCCAAAGAGGCTCTGTGTTCTCTAGCCGTATCTGTGAACTCTTACAAAGCAACCAGGTAACATTTTACCCAAAACTATGAGTCACTATGGAAAACTGTTTGACAAAACATTTTCCATGGAAAACCTGGAATCCTCAAGAGACGGCGCGACCGCTAGACTGGTAACCCAAGGACTATTTGTTCTGAACAGTATCAAGCAGCTTTCTGTGTCTCTGTAACCTCCACCCACCCTACAGCCTGCCCTGAAGAAGATCAGATGATCTGGTGGAAAACAGGTTCGGCAGGGTCTGATGAAAGGCATTTCACAGAAAACAAGGCTGAACATCATAATTAAAGTCAGGTTAGCGCTTGCCCGGGTCTTACAAAACCAAAAATAAACATGAAGCACACCTGAATCGTCAGGCATGTAGAAGAATGAGAAATTGTGTGTTTGTGTTAGTAGCAACTCATTGTGTAATAAAGTGCTGGATGAGAGAGTTTAATGGCTCAGACATGGACTGACACTGGGATTCAGTATGGAGCGTTTGCTGTATGATGTGTGTGTGTGTGTGTGTGTGTGTGTGTGTGGACAGGGGGTTAGTGTAGCTTAGGTAAGAATAAGACAACAAACTGTTACAAAATATTGGTAAATAATACTTTCTCTATTTAGGGATCGTTCTGTAGTTTTTATTTAAAAAAAACCCTCAAAGGTACTGCACAAGAATCCCTGATGTATTGAAATGCCGTGGGTGGAGAGGAGGGCTCACTGCTGTGTTTCTCCATCCTGGGTGTGACCGAAACCAGTCTGTGGAGATTTTGTTTTCTTTTGTAAGCTATATTCAGTTTCTGCGTGTGAGTGAGTGTGTGTGTGTGTGTGTGTGTGTGTGTGTGTGTGTGTGTGTGTGTGTGTGTGTGTGTGTGTGTGTGTGCGTGCGCACGTGTGTGTGCGCCAAATGGAACGCACAGGGCAAATAGTTGATTAATTATCCTAAATTATGTTTTGTTTTGTTTTTTCTAAAAGTGTTACGTCTAGCGGTACAGTTAGGGGGATAGAAAATATGATTAGCTCAGTATATAAATCTTTACATCTAAGGAGAGTCACGATAATGATGTGAAGATTACTTTGTGTGTGTGTGGGTTTATTTCATACACTTGACTTAATAAACATACTACATTGGTCTAAAATAGCAGGACGTTTTCTGCGAGGGACAGAATTAGGTGTATGGGGATTGAAATTAGAGTTTGTACAGCATAAAAGCCACGTGTTCCAGATGTTAAAGTATGTAACCTTAAATTTAATTGAAGTTAAATACATTTTCTCACTCACTGATTAAAAAAATGACTTTTATGTATTTTGGACTGAACTAATATTGTAGACTTCCTCCCTCCGCTGCTGTGAATGACATCATGTAGCACAGTTGAGTATTGTCCCAAAGAAACCAGACCAGTACAGCGAGGTTTTATAGTGGTTCGTCTTCTTGTACGTGAATATTTCAGATGCTTCACATGACCGACACGCTCACCAGAATCTAGAGTACACACAGAGAGGAGAAAGGGCTGTTGAGAAATGTTGAAAATGTTACTAATGTTCCTTATTTGATCAGTGTGAGAAACATGCCATTCAATAACTGCAGAAACCTCTATACCTTTTTTTTTTTTAAATACATGTCACGATGAGTACTACATTACTGACGCTTTTCCCATGAATCTTGTGTCTCTCAGGCCAGGCGCTGCAGTGCTATGAATGTAAAGTGGGTTTTTGGAATCTTTGCATCACGTCCAAAATAACATGTAATACTGGTGAGCGATGCTTCAGCGGACTAGGGAAAGCTGGTGAGTTTATGCTCTTCAAAAGCTCTCGAATACCTTTTTTATAGGATTTTAAAGCTTAATCTCTTTTACTTGCATTTCTATTTCAGCTAAATTTGTTAACATTATAAAGAAAGGATGTCTTGAAGTGGCCTCATGCAACAAAACCGAACAGCTCAACTTCCCGAGCAACTCGACCATCTTATACGAGATGACGAAGACGTGCTGCTCCACTGACCTGTGTAACTCAGCTCCGGGACACTTTCACGTGTCTGCCCTCAGCATGGCCTTCACTACCGTCAGCTCCCTCTTCGTGGTCAAATTCGTCTTCTGAGGAGGATTATTTCAGCTCGCACACACACACACACACACAAAATATACACACGCAACATCACAGGGCAAATCATGCATACTAAACATGGCACATTAATTTGTTGCAAAGCAATTTCTGGAATGGTTGCTGGAATATGAAAAGATTTTTTTTAGCAGATTGCCAAATAGTGATCATTTCAACACACCATCAATTTAACATAGCAGGAATTTATTTTATGTCAGCAATGAAAACCATTCCTGCCACGGATAAGCACTTTGACCTAATTAACATTCATTAAAACCAACAATACAGACACACACACACACACACACACATATCAGCATGCAATCAACCAGATTGTTTTCTATTTCTTTAGGGGCACTTTGAGAAATTATACCCTAATAATAATAATAATAATAATAATAATATCCCAGATATTTTTTTCTTTAAGCAGTTTGCTGTTTATTTTGTATTATTTTATTTCTCCTGATATCTGCATTTCACTTATAATACATGGTTTCCTAATAAGAGCAGAGGGTTTGGCTGTCAAAAACATAAATGCACAATTGATTTAGTTCAAATGTTAGTAGTGTACGTGCCTGTTCATTTACACAGCTTTATCAAAGCCATTTTTTGTAAAATTCGTAAAGCTGTCAACATTGTGTTTTTCCATTTTGTTAATTTGTTTGATAAAGATGACATTCTTTATTGAAAAAAATGTGTGTAAAGGGCAAGAATGAGTGGAGGTCTGCGGTCAGCATGACCTTTTTAGTTGCCATCGCAATGTGTGTAAAAATTGCAAACATAGAGCAATAAAACTGGAATAAAATTGTTTCATTCTTGTGGTTTGTTACTGATGTGTGTCCTTTTTGAGTTTCACAGTAACCAGTCCTGCGAGTTTGAATATATTCATGAATTGACAAATGTGATCACTTGCTTTCTAAGACGTAAGACTTCAGCGAAGCAGCCTTCGTCAGCCATTAGGTATTTATTACCTCAATCAATCAATCACTTTCATTTATATAGCGCTTTTAACAATACAGATTGTGTCAAAGCACCGAACAGTATAAAGTAGAAGAATACAATGATAGGGATGTATAATGACGAGATTGAACAATTTGTTATTAAATCATCTCTGTGATCAACGGCGATAATCGCTAGATATGAAGTGTCCCCACCTAAGCATGCCAGAGATGACATTATGTCATTATTGTCAGCCGCTGACTCATGAAGCACTATTCAGCCCACAACCTTTCTGACAAAACCTTTTTACACAGTCAGTCAGGTCCACTTAAACTGCATGTTCACATGTGATAATGTCCATACACATTAAAACCGATAACTTAAATCATATGATAAATGGTAATATTCTTTGGTTTGTTTACGACTCTGTGGGCTCCATGTGAGCTGGAGATGGATGGAGTACTGTGACGTATACATGCTAATACAGTATATGACCACATGATTACTTTAGTTAATGGTTTCCTAGATACAGGGAGTGGCTCATTTGCTCTCTTGCTCTATTCACCTCATTCAAAAAAAATATATGGAAAAAAGTATATTACAATACAACAGTACATTGACCTTTTTAACGGAAATATACAGATTCAGTCAGCATTTGCTGAGAAAGGCTACAAATTGACTTTTTTTTTAGACGATCTTGGGAAAATGTAAGCGAAATATGTATCTTTAAAAATGTTATTTTGACATGACTTCTTTTCTGTCATTTCAAACGAATGTGTACATATAAAAGCAAAAAAAGTGATCTTTTTTTTACAACATCTACAAAGAATCCCGATTTCAGTTTAGCTAAGTAAATGTGTGAAATTAGGTATCCCCCCAAACCTGATTTCTCTGTTCATTCTTTACATTCAAATGCCTTTTCACACCTGCACATATTCATTGTCTCCCCTCTGTGAAAAAACCCCACCCTCCCTATCACAGCCATATATCAGGACAGATTCTGAGCAGTCATCTAGTGTGCTGAGCTTCTCTGCTGTCAGAATTCAGTTTTGGTGGACACGTCGTCGGCATCATGATGATCAGAATTGTGCTAGGAGTCATTGCTGCGGTTGGATTCCTCACTCTCGGTAAGTCTTATCATCAGAAGCGAGAGAATAATTCAGATTCACAACAATAAAATCTGTAACGCTGAAAACTGTTGCTATTATTTAAAATAACTTAATCTTAATATATTTTATAATGTAATGTATTCCTGCGATGGCTAAGCTGAAGTTTCAGGTGAATATAGTACAGTATTCACGGTGGGTTTAATTTGAGGACATGTTTCATTTTTCAGTGTGTTTTAAGCGTATTTTCAAGAGAAAAAGAGGATCTGTCACATAATATGAAAGAAACATTGTTAAGGGTATTAAGGAAGATTGTTACTGTGACAACATTCTTTAAACAAGGCTTTGGTAACACATTAGATTCATTCAAGTATCTGGTTAATAAAATGCATATTACTAGCATATTAGCCGGTTATTAGTACTTAAAATAAAAGCATTACTCCGCATGACCATATTTTAGTTAGATTAACCCTACCTCATACTTAAACATCACTTTAACAGCATTAAATTCATTACAATTAAAACAAAATAAATTAAGTGGATTTTGTTGAAGCATCGGAAAATTGATCGTGATAGATGGTTGGAAATATATGTAGGCTATTGGCTTTGGACCAGCTTGACTCTGATCATGCTCTGTTGTTCTGTTCAAAGATATTGAAATGTCTTTAAACTGTCTTTATCGTTTCTATCCATCATATGCAGCTGCTGAATTAATCAGTTGTTTAAAAGAAAGTTGTTCTGTGTTTCTCCAGGTGAAGCCCTGACGTGTAATTCCTGTAAAGTGGGCATTCTAGGCAAATGCTTATTCAGTTCCCAAGTGTCCTGCGCTGCCTCCGAGACCAGCTGCTATACTGCCAAAGCAGGTTAGTCAACACACACACACACACACACACACACACTTCATTTAGTGATATCTGTGATGCTTTTATATGGAGATGATGATATTTGCTAAAGCCTTAGCCTCACACAAACCTCTTGATATCAGTGAAAAAGCCAAGACTGTTACAAATTGTTGAACGTTACAAGCAAACACTATTATTTCTATTAGTAGACCAATACATTTTCTCATGCTTCTCTCTAACGCTCTTCGCAGAGTTCAATGTGACCGGGTTTCTGAGTCTGTCCTCAAGCGGTTGCACTTCTGATTGCAACAACACCGCTGGAAGCATCTTGGGAGCAGGATACACCGTGACCAAAACCTGCTGCGCTGTGAATCTGTGCAACGGAGCGAGTTCTGCGCAGCTGTCTGTGGCTGGGGCTCTCAGCGCCGCTCTGCTGGCCTCCGTCTGGAGCTGCTCCATGCTGTAGAACTCCCTGAACCACACCGAAGAATGTATAGATCTCCTAACTTGTTTACTCCACTGTGTCCCTGGCAAATGCTCGGTGATAAAGTTTTCTTTTTATGAACATTTACACACAATTTAATACATATTTAAAATGTCAAAACGTTTGCTGATGTTATTTTTAATAAAACCTTCATTTGGATGAACACTGTGGAATGAGGTGATGATATATTAGAGGTGGAGCTGAATCAATTTCACAGCAGTGACTCTGGGTTAAGTATTGTGCTCGCTTTAGATTATTTGTAACTTTTAGTCATTAGTTTTGAACTATCCCCTGAATTATCCACTAGTTTACCCCAATATATATTCTAGCATTAGCCTAGGTTAAAACAAACTGTTATTTAGTTGTTTTTGTAAACTTAACAGTCAGGTCCAGAAGTATCAAGACACTGTTTTTGTGCTTTTGCCTGTATACAACACTAGATTTGAAATAAAAAATCAAGATGTGATTGAAGTGCTCACTTTCCATTAAAGAAGTTACAGACATTTTAACCAGTACTTTACAAGATTATGTCAATTTATTCTACCAATCCTAAACCTATCCTAAGTCTACTTTTGAGAGTTAGCAGACATGTAGTGTTAAATTAGTGAGAATTAGGTGACGCAGTTAAAAACATGCTGTAGTTAGTAGAATGTCTAAAGCGGACTAACAAAATAAGGTGTAACCGAACACTCTGAAGGGGGTAGATCAAGAGATCACCACTGGAAGCATTCAAGAACAGGAAAGGACTTTTCCAGAAAATATATAAAAACAAAAGTTGTACAAGAGAGACAATGGGAAATTCCTCCTAGCTTTAACTTAGTTTGTTGGAGTCATGTGTTTGGTAACCACAGAAAGACACTGGCAAGGACAGAGAAGGCGCGTCTATATTGACTCACAGTTTCCACTCCTACTAATGACTTCACCCTGTCTGAGCCCTCTGACCAAACTCTTAAATCACCCCGCCTTTCATTTACAAACTTGGTGTCTCTATAAAGAAATAAAACACATCAAATGCATAGGTTTGCAGATAGTAAGAGTAGAATGCTATTCTGAAATCAGACAAAGCAATGTATGTAGTGCTATATATTTAATATAGCCTTGCTTTGACTAGAAAAATAGTTTACCAACTAAAGTAACTCTACAGAAGATACTATAGCCTCACTAAGTTGACCAGATAGTTCAATAGATGTAAGCTCCTAAGTAACAAGCCGAAGGGGGGCAGAGGCCAGCAACAAAAACGTCTTTGCAAGATGAGCACGGTGGGATTGTCATTGTTTTTGTAAATAGTATTCAGTTTAGAATGATAATTACAATCTACAGAAGCTCCTCAGAGAAATGCCTGTGCTGTGACACAACTGACTGAAATCATGGAGAAAGAGCAAGCAGACGAGCCGGAAGTACAGTTCTACTGCACTAACATCTACAGAAACAAAATAATATTGCATTTACTAAAGAAAAACTATGTGTATATTGTGGAACCATCAAAATGAAGTGTCAGAAGACATTAAGCAAACAGTCTACTAATACTCTAATGACTGCTAGTTGACATGTAGTTGCAAAGTTACTTACTGTTAAAAAAAATATGTTTATGGTTATAGTAAAGAATGAGTGGAATTGTACTTTATGGGATTGTACGCCATCAATCTATAGCAGTGAACAAAGCGGTATGCCACAGACACATCACCCTGTAGTGAGGGCAGCAGGGGGTGCTCACCCTGTGGTCTGTGTTGGTCGTAATGCTCCCCCCGGGGGACACTATACTGTCAAAAGCACCATCTTTCAGATGAGAAGTTAAACTGAGGTTCTGACACTTTGTGGTCATTAAAAATCGCTTGGTATTTCTCATAAAGAGTAGGGGTGTTATGGCCATTAATTGGGTGACGTACTGATTCTCAAGATTACTTTTAGGTGTGTCTACTTAAAGTTTGTCCGAAACCGCCTACTCATCTTTCTGTGTAGTATGGAAAAAGCAGTAGGCGAGGCAATAAGTATGTCTGAAACCTCAAAAGAGTAGTCGAGAAGATCCTGGATGTCCTACTGCTTCTGCTCAGATTTTTGAGTGCTCATCCGATTTCTATCCCAGGAGGCCACGAGAGATCATCAAACACGAACAGCAATGAGGGTGTTTACAAATGTGAGTATTATAAATAAACAACACAGATACCCGTGTTGAAATCGCATTTGTTGAGCTACTGTATAGCAAACTGTTGATTTGCTTGAGGTGTAAAGACTCTAGACAGCAACGTTACAGTACATATGTGATTTCGCTGTAAAAATATGCTTTGTTACATATAGCGCACATTGCATCTTAAGTTCTTAATGTCTATTTAGTATAAGACAGGGAAATTTTCTAAAAGAATTGCATATGAGCACATCACAACATGCACGGATATCTGAGTGAGTGATGTATGTGTGCTTGTTACGGTTCTGCTTTGAGTGGGGATCGAACCCAGGTCTACTAGACTCAGTGCTCTGTGTAGACAGGCTGAGCTAACTTCCCAACAAATGAATTCAGGTGCAGAGGTAGCAAAAGGCAGAGTCAAAAAGTCTTCAAAAATAAATCAAACTTTACTTGAGGAAAAGTCCAACAAAACAGGAATCAGTGACTCCAATAAACAGGGAAAAACAAAGTAGACGTGATAGTCAAAAACATAAACTCAAGACAGACTTATCTCACAGTAGACACTGGAAACCAAGGCTCAAGACTGAACAAACAAGCATGGCACAAACTCATTAAATAGTGCTAAACACAGGTGTCACCTATCAGGGCAAACGAAAGGTGCTGTTCAGCAGAAGCCTGGAGAGAGGCGCCACCTGCTGACTAGGAGGTGTATTACAGTCCAGTGGTGAACTCTTACAGGAGTCCCTCTTCTAAGAACGGCTCCTGACGTTCTCTTGATGGATTCTTTGAGAACGGTGAAAAACTGAAATAAGCTCAGGGTCCAAAATGTCTCGAGCCGGAACCCATGAGCGCTCTTCTGGTCCATAACCCTCCCAGTCGACCAAATACTGCACTTTTCCACGGACCAGACGAGAATCCACCAGCCTGCGCACTGTATAAGCTGGTTGTCCGTTGATGATACGGGCAGCTGGGGCAGGCTTTTGAGCTGGGGACAGAGAAGAAGAAACAACAGGCTTTAATCGAGAGACATGAAACGTTGGGTGGATCCTCATGGATCTTGGAAGCAGTAGGCGGTAAGACACTGGATTTATCTTCCTGAGGATCTTAAAAGGGCCAATATAACGTGGAGCCAGTTTGCGAGATTCCACTCGCAGCGGAAGGTCTCTGGTGGACAGCCACACCCTTTGACCTTGACGAAGCATTGGTCCCAGCCTCCGCCTCCGGTTTGATTGTCTCCGCTGTTGTTGAGAAGCTTTCAGTAGAGCTGCCCGTGCCTTCTGCCAGGTCTGTCGACAACGTCGAACCATTTGAGCAGCAGCTGGAACACATACTTCAGGCTCCTGTCCAGGGAACAAAAGAGGAGGGAAGCCATTCTGGCACTCAAAGGGGACATGCCTATGGAAGAATGGTAGAGAGTGTTATGTGCAAATTCTGCCCAAATTAATCGAGAGCTCCAAGTGGTCTGATTATCTGCTGCTAAGCATCTCAAAGTCTTCTCTATTTCCTGATTCACTCTCTCTGTCTGCCCATTAGACTGGGGATGGAAACCAGATGATAGACTAATGTGTGACCCAATGATGCGTCCAAAAGCCTTCCAGAAACGGGAGGTAAACTGAGAACCTCTATCAGAGACCATGTCCTGGGGGAAGCCATGAATCCTAAACACATGCTGCATTAGAAGCTCTGCAGTCTGGCTTGCAGTGGGAAGTTTAGGTAAAGGCAATAGATGACAAGCCTTAGAAAATCTATCCACTACCACCAGAATGGCTGTATTACCTTGAGATTTAGGTAGACCTGTGACAAAGTCCAGAGATATGTGTGACCATGGATGTTTAGGGATAGGGAGGGGATGCAGTAGTCCCTGAGGGTGGGTTCTGGGATCCTTATTCTGGGCACACACAGTACATGCAGCAACAAAAGTCTTGACATCCTCCTGCAGCTTTGGCCACCAAAACCTCCTTCGGATAAGTTTGCATGTTCTAGTAGCCCCAGGATGGCCAGAAGGGGGAAGCATGTGCCCACTGCAACACATCAGAACGTAGTTGATTAGGTACAAAGAGGCGTCCTGGTGGACCATTACCTGGATCTGGCTGCTGGTTTTGGGCTTTCTTAATGGCTGCCTCCATGCCCCACTGGATAGCTGCTACTATTCTGGTGGTGGGTAAGATGGGCTCTGGCTTGGACTCCTCCTCTGGCAGGTCAAATTGTCTCGAAAGTGCATCTGGTTTAGAATTCTTGGATCCTGGTCGATAGGAAAGAACAAAATCAAACCGGTTAAAAAACAGAGCCCAGCGGCTTGGCGGGAGTTTAACCTCTTGGCTTCCCTAATATAGGTCAGGTTTCTGTGGTCTGTCCAGATAAGGAATGTATGCTTGGCCCCCTCCAGCCAATGCCTCCACTCCTCTAATGCCACCTTTACTGCCAACAGCTCCCGGTTTCCAATATCGTAATTCCTTTCTGCCGCAGTAAGTCGACGGGATAGATAAGCACAAGGATGAAGCCTGTTGTCAACCCTGGCTCTTTGGGACAACACTGCCCCAACCCCCACATCTGAAGCATCAACCTCCACTACAAAGGGCAACTCGGGATCTGGGAGAGTTAAGATGGGAGCAGACGTGAAGAGCCGTTTCAGCTTATTGAAAGCTTGGTTGGCTTTCCCTGTCCATAAGAATGGTTGGGCAGATTTCTTGGTGAGGGCTGAAAGAGGTTCAGCGACTGAGCTGAAGTTCCTAATAAACCTTCTATAAAAGTTGGAAAATCCAAGAAAGCGCTGTACTTGCTTAACAGAACACGGCTGGGGCCAGTCTTGCACTGCACGCACCTTGCCAGGATCCATCTGGAAACTGCCCTTAGATACGATAAAGCCGAGGAATGGGACTGAGGACACGTGAAAGTCGCTCTTTTCTAGCTTGACAAAGAGGCTGGGTTTCAGTAACTGAGAAAGGACCTGTCTAACATGTTGTACATGTTCTTGATAATTACATGAAAAGATGAGGATATCGTCTAGGTAGACAAAAACAAACTTGTTCAGCATATCCCGTAGGACATCATTAATGAATGCCTGGAACACAGCAGGTGCATTTACTAGGCCAAAGGGCATCACCCTGTACTCATAGTGGCCCGTTGGGGTGTTAAATGCCGTCTTCCACTCATCACCCCTTCGAATCCTGACAAGATGGTAAGCAGCATTTCGCAGATCTAATTTAGTAAAAATGGTGGCACCCTGCAGGATCTCAAAAGCAGTCGTCATCAGGGGCAAGGGGTAGCGATTCTTAATAGTGATGCGGTTAAGGCCCCTGTAGTCGATGCAGGGCCTGAGGTCACCATCTTTCTTTTCAACAAAAAAAAACCCCGCTCCAGCAGGTGAGGTTGAAGGACAAATGAAACCATTGTCCAAGGCTTCCTTGAGGTACTTGTCCATGGCAGTCCTCTCAGGGGCAGAGAGGGAGTAGAGTCTACCTCGTGGTGGGCATGCTCCAGTTACCAGGTCAATGGCACAATCATATGGTCTGTGTGGAGGAAGGGAGGTGGCTCGGGACTTACTGAAAACCTCCCTCAGATCAGCATACTCTAAAGGAACTCGGGATAGCTCAGATGACTCAATGCTAACTTGAGGTAACTCAGGACGAGAATCCAAGGATCTTAAAATTACAGGTAAGGGAGTCCTTGAAGGTTGGGTAAGTCTTGTTTGAGGATCTCAGGCCGCGTGGAGTGTGTAGACAAAGGCTCTGGGTGTGCCTCAGGCATCTCGGGAGAATGGCAAAAAGAGGGGGTAGAAACACAACAGTTAGTTCCCCAACTTTTAATAGCACCTTTAGACCAGTCAATGTCTGGGTTATGAGAAGTTAGCCACGGAAATCCAAGAATTAAGGGGAGCCCTGGTGACTGTATCAGATAGAATCTCATTAATTCTTTATGACTGCCAATCTCAAACTGAAGTAATGATGTGCAGTGACTAACCTGTCCTGACCCCAGAGGTCTGCCATCTAGAGCTGTGATCATTAGAGGGTTTTGAAGAAGCATGGATGGAAGGCCCAAGCGTCTGGCAACGTCTAAGTCCAAAAAATTTCCAGCTGCCCCAGAGTCGATGAAAGCACCAAGCTGGTGATGCTGGTTATTGTGAAAGATGGTGGCTTGGATTGTAGCTCCCGAGGTCGCAGGATGGGAGAAGATTTTTACTCTCGTTCCAGTCCCCCCTTTCCTGGACGAGAACTGGCTTTTCCCGACAATTCTGGGCAGTTGGATCAGAAATGGCCAGCTTTGCCGCAGTACAGACAGCGTCGTTCTTTCATCCGCCGATCCCTTTCAGTCTGAGTTAATCTGGTTGTACCTAGCTGCATGGGTTCCTCCAACTCATTGGATTTCCAGGGTGGTTCAACAGCATTGAAGGGTTCTTGAGGGCGATACACACTGGTCCCCGACGTCTTTCATTCCTTTCGCTCCCGGAGCCGATGATCTACCCGGATAGACATATCAATGAGAGATTCTAAATCTGGAGCAGGATCTCTAAATGCTAACTCGTCCTTAAGCTCGGGAGACAATGCTTGGTAGAACGTGGCCTTCAAAGCTTGCTGATTCCATCCACTCTCTGAAGCTAGTGTGCGAAACTCAATTGCAAACTCTGCCACACTCCTAGTGCCCTGAGAGAGCTGAAGCAAACGATAATCCACATCTCCTGTACTGGCTGGATGGTGAAAACCCTCTTCATCTCCGCAATAAAGCTTTCACAATCTGTAGTGAGTGGTGATCCTTGGCCCCACAAAGCTGAGGCCCAGTCTAATGCCTTTCCAGTGAGAAGGGTAATGATGTAGGCCACCTTGCTACCCTCCATAAGGAAGCTACTAGGTTGTAGTTGAAATATCAGTGTGCACTGTGTGAGGAATCCACGGCACTTTTCTGGATTGCCATCAAATCGTTCTGGTGCTGGCAGTTTGGGTTCTGCCAGGGAAACTGCTAGCGCTGCAGCAGGATTAGCCGGAGGCTGCTGGGGTTCTTGACCTGCAGTAGCTGTGTCTTGAGCACTTAGGCGCTGAAGAATCTCTGTAAGAACCTGCTCATGTTGCTGAATGGCTGCAGCTTGTCCTGCTATGGCAGCCAATATCCGATCCACATTGGAAGGTGGTGAAGTCTCCTCTGCTGTATTCATATTTCTGTTTCAGTCTTGCTGTTACGGTTCTGCTTTGAGTGGGGATCGAACCCAGGTCTACTAGACTCAGTGCTCTGTGTAGACAGGCTGAGCTAACTTCCCAACAAATGAATTCAGGTGCAGAGGTAGCAAAAGGCAGAGTCAAAAAGTCTTCAAAAATAAATCAAACTTTACTTGAGGAAAAGTCCAACAAAACAGGAATCAGTGACTCCAATAAACAGGGAAAAACAAAGTAGACGTGATAGTCAAAAACATAAACTCAAGACAGACTTATCTCACAGTAGACACTGGAAACCAAGGCTCAAGACTGAACAAACAAGCATGGCACAAACTCATTAAATAGTGCTAAACACAGGTGTCACCTATCAGGGCAAACGAAAGGTGCTGTTCAGCAGAAGCCTGGAGAGAGGCGCCACCTGCTGACTAGGAGGTGTATTACAGTCCAGTGGTGAACTCTTACAGTGCTACAATGTACGTATTGACTGTTGTCAACACAGCTTTAGATGAATGTAGGTAATATAGCTCAACAAATCCTCCTCTCTGTGCACTCTATTCCCATCCATGATCACGTTGAGTCTGACTGCAGCAGTGAGGGTGAAGGTGGACACGGTGGTCAGCTGTGCTGGGATGCAGTAGATGTGGCTTCACTGCCTGAAATACATTATTGTTAAAACAATATGTTTGAATAAAGCTTTGTTTCATGTGTCGTTGGCATGTGTGCTTTAATAATGTCATGCTTACTTTTATTTAGTTTACTCATTTATTCATGTTTCCTGTCAGTAAATAAAATATAAATGTTTTATTAACATATGCGTTAATTCATTACTTGAATGAAAATTGAGATGTGTTCACCTTGGCCGGATTTGTCCAGTTGTGTGCGATCATGCATAACAAATTACATTTTACTTGTTTTACTCAAAAGATAATTAATTATTGGTCAGCATTTATCGTTATTTTTTGTTCATATGTGTTTGACTATCAATCCTTTGTGAGGCCATCTTCATTTCTAAGTAGCAATACTTGAGTGTAAAATCATCAGTCAACAGTCGAGGTCTTTGAGCAGCTGTTCGATGTCTTCTTACTAGGTAGAGCTGTGGATTTATTGATGCTAAGAGGTGTTTGTCACTCTTTTATCTTTTTTAGTATTATTTTATTATTATTACTGCACAACATACAAGCTCAGGGAAAGATGGTATTTTTAACAATGGACTTTGATAGCATAATAATAAGAATAATACAACTGGGGGTTATATTAGAAGAGTTGAAAATCTAAAAACTTTAATTAATCTAAAAAAAAAATACAGTCATAAAGGCAGCTAAACAAATTTCATTAACATATTTACAGCCTTACAAGCCTTTCGCTCATATATTTTGTTTGCTTTTGCGCCTGTTATAACATCATAGATCACATGATAATGTATGCGGTTTCGGATGCAGACACAGTATAGATACTCACTGACCCCCAGAGTGCATTGGGGCAGAATAAATTATGCAATATCTTTGTTTAACAGTTATTGTTTTTATTTATTTATATTTAAAAAAATATTTTATTTGATGTCTTGTGTCAGTAACAAAAAGAGCTAATAAAATTGTTATTGTTGCAATTACTAAAAATAAAATGTAATTGTAACCATTATTATGATTTGTATGCTGAATGTTGCATGTGACTTCAGCATATTGTCGCAATTATTTAAGATTTAGATCAACCAACTTTTCAAGGTGTTCATGAAAATCTATAAAATTTTAAAAGAAATACACTACTGATTTAATTAGAAGATAAGTCAACTTCTAAAAGCATCCTATTTATTGCTTTTCTGCTGCATCAAAAGGACGAAAATTGTTATAATATAAAAAAGTTAAAAGGGCCCAACCAAAGAGAATGCTAATCACTAAAATCTTGATAAAAAAAATACAGTAAACGGTAAAACTATTTGCACTACAAACCAGTGTGATAATTAAGATAGTATATATATATGTATAATAACTAGATAGGCACGCCAATTTTTAATACAAGCCACAAAACAAACTACAGCTAAAAATAGCTGGATGCCAATGAGACTAGAAGCTATACCCATAGAATTTACAAATGCTATGCGTCTTGTCGCCCCGTTAGGCAGGGAGGGGACCTTGCAAGTTCACATACCTCTTTAATAGAGGCTTGTAGCCAGAGCGTCACTGGCTACAAACCGCTGGCATAGGCCGCTGATGATGACACATCCCTGCCAGAAGCACTCAACCATTTCTACAGACAATCTGAGATGCAGAATGACACACTTGTACAAAAACTACACATATCTCCAAACCACCAGCAGCTCGTCTCTCCAGCCGACATAAGAAAGACAGTGTCCAGGATGAACCCACAAAAGGCCATGTTTTGATAGAGACTGCAGTACAGCTAATAAATGTCCTAATAGATACCTTCAACACCTCGCTGAGCCAGGCAGTTGTCCTCACTTGTCTCAAATTCACCCCCATAATAATTCCGGTACCAAAAGAAATCACCTGTGACCTGCTTGAATGACTACCATCCCATACCACCGACCGCAATCACGATGAAGTGCTTTGAGAAGTTAATCATGAAACACATCAAGTCCAGTCTCCCAAATACGATGGACTCATTCCAGTTTGCATAACTTTTTAAATTATTCCACAAACTTTAGAGTATCCTTCACTCCCACCTGGCTCTTACTCATCTGTAACAAAGATTGTGTTAGAGTGCTGTTCATCAGCATCAGTTTAGCATTCAACACAATAATCCCACAGCAGTTTATCAACAAACTAAACCTACTGGGCCTCAAATAATCCTTCTATAACTGGATCCTGTATTTTTTAACTGGAAGATCTCAGTGGGTCCATGTTGGCTGTACATAGGTGTCCCACAGGGCTGTGTGCCCTCACTGACCATTGACGGCTCAGCCATGGAGAGAGTCAGCAGCACTAAATTTGTGGGAGTGCACATCACAGAGGATCTCACCTGGACCACCAACATCATGTCACTCAACAAGAAGGTCCAATAGCGCCTCTAACTTCCTCCACCAGCTAAAAAGAGCTCCCTCCACTCATCCTCACCAAGTTGTGCTTCACTGTCTGGTATGGGAACTGCAATGCTGCCCCCTCTGTCCTCCAACCTGGACATTTTCCTTGCACCAGCAAAGCCAACAGTATCGTGAAGGACCCCACCCAATCCTTTCCAGCTCCATCAAACAGAATGTATCCCAGTAAAGCTCTGGGATACACATACCACTTGTAAAAACACACTCTTTTCTCTGAATGTACACTAGACACTTTTTATAAACACTCTCTTACAGAAAGTTTTGCACAATTTAAAGTTTTTGTACAGTCTCAGTTTATGTACGTATAGTCAACTATTTAAAGTATATGTATAGTCAGATTTCCATTTTGTGTCCACACATGTAGCAGAATGACAATAAAGCTCGACTTGACTTGCTGTTTTCTTAGTAAATAAATAAATCCATGTTTTTTGAAGTACATTTATACATCCATAGGAATGTAAGAACGTGTTTTCTTTATTTATAATGATTTGTGAGTAATGTGGGGCCTGTTTTTCTGCGTTGTTCTGGCTCCTCCTGTAGTCTGTTGACAGGCTCATAAGTACGAAGGAACCTAGAGAATTCCAGTCCAGAGAGAGAGAGAGAGAGACTGAAGCTTTTTTCTCATATTAAGAAACACTACCATCTTCTGGTCTCATGCGACGGTTTGTTCTATGTTGCCTGTAGTGTTAAACTCAGTTCTTGAGCCCTGCAGAGTTTACTTCCAACCCTGTTCCAAAACAAATACCATGCGGTTTTCAATTAAGTCTGAGAGAGTGTGTATAATTAGAGTTGCATCTAAACTCTGCAGAGCTCTGGTCTTCCAAGAATTGAGTTTGACACCTGTGTGTCAGAGTAAACAACTGTGTTTCAGCTAACTGTTGCATACCTGAGCCTTTATATCACTCAGTGTTTCAATTTTCATTTGATAACCTTTTAATCTTCTCACTATTCTAAATAATATATTTGAGAATACTTGTAGGGAGCCTTTTTAGAACCACATT
The DNA here is from genome assembly GCF_018831695.1 of Puntigrus tetrazona. Classification (NCBI taxonomy): domain Eukaryota; kingdom Metazoa; phylum Chordata; class Actinopteri; order Cypriniformes; family Cyprinidae; genus Puntigrus; species Puntigrus tetrazona. The sequence goes on from NW_025048651.1 coordinate 587,193, forward strand.
TTCTCCTGTGTTAAATCAGAGAGGGAGTTAGGGAATTGTATGTATATGGAAGAACATTCTATTCATGAGGTAGATTGCCTGGGGAAAGAAACTGTTCTTGTGTCTGGCTGCCCTGGTATTCAATGCTCTGTACCACCGACCAGATGTCAAAAGATCACAAGGGATATGGCTTAGATGTGAGGGATCCAGATTGATTTTCAGAGCCCTTTGTTTCATTCTGGATGTATACAGTTCTCGGAAGGGGCAGGGAGCACCAATAATCCTTTCATTAGACCGGATTGTCCTCTGTAGTCTTCTGATGTCTGATTTTTTGCTGAGCCAAACCAGATAGTTATTGAAGTCCCACTTCAAGTCTTGTGAGATGGTGGTTTCCAGGAACCTGAATAACTCTCTTGCTGCCACAGTGCTGTCCATGATAGTGCAGTGGGGTTTTTCCTGAAGTCCACAATCATATCCATCATTTTGAGAGTGTTGAGCTCCATGTTGTGACTGCACCAGACAGCCATTTCTTTAACTTCCTGTCTGAAGCAGCCGTTCTGGACACTGTAGTGTCATCCGCAAGCTCCAGAAGCTGGGGTCTTTAGTCGTTCGTGTAGAGGGGGAAGAGCAGTGGGGAGAGGACATATACCTGAGGTGCTCCAGTCTGGTTTAGATTAGAATTGTAAAATGAACACACTGCTCCCATGATTCTTTGCACAATTTAATTTAGTGACAACAGGCTTCTTAATCATTTCGAGCAACATATTTTGGTCCCCTGTTTGCCTTTAAAGGTCTCACTCTGGCCATACCTATATGAAAAGAACCAAAACTCCTTCTGTGACAGAATGGAGAAAAAAAAAACTTGGGAGAAACTGGGACCAGTTCCCTTTGGCTGGACGAAACCAGACCTTCATTCACAGTTCAATTTTAAAAGCAGCTATGTCAGATTGTGTAAAGGACATATTGGGTTTTTTTGTTTTGTTTTGTTTTGTTTTTTTGAATTTTTGTGTCAGATTCAAAGACACAAGAACTGTTGCTTATAATTTGTCTTTTGTAGCAATAGTTCTATACAGGTGAAAACAGAATTTAGCCCTTTATCACCTCTTGAATTACCTGAGGATTTACCTTCAGCTAAAAGAAAACTATAAAACAGTATTCAGATTAAAAATATACTAGTAACTTTTATATTCCAAAAAAGTGGTTCTCATGGAAAGTCTCATGGAAAGTCATTTTTTTAAGGTTTAGTTTAGTTTCTGCTCGGCTTAGTAATGCCTAGTTAGGGTTAGACTGATATTGTGTCTCCCTTACCTAACACACCTGATTCAACTCACTGTCTTGTTAGTAGAGACTGCAAGACTTAAATTGAGTCTGTCTATATATAATGTGCAGGGCTAGGGTGCTCCAGATTTGATAACCCCTGATTTAACTCACTTTTCAGTTGTCTACCACTAGGTGTCAGAATTATGTTGGATGTAAAAAAAAAAAAAAATAATACCTTCTCTATAAGACAGAAAGATTTAAAGGAATGTTTATATTGTATATGTAACCTATATAAAATTACCTAAGCAGAAGTCTTATTTCTACCCATTAGTACCCATTTACACAGAACATTTGCTCTACTGATCCTTAAAACGAGATTAATTCATTATTGTTTATACAAGTGAATAATACTAACAAAAACATATTTCAAACTACTCGGTAGTAATTAAAATATGCAGTGCTTATAAAAAACGTAATACACAAGAATCTTAATGCATATTGATCAGCTGACTAATCTGTTTGCAATGTCTTACAGAAGGTTAAATATAACGCAGACTGAACAAAAGAACTTGACGCGTATATTGTAGCATCCCCTCCAACAGTTAACAGTTATAATATGGTTACAAGTTAGAGGAAGTTCAAATCAGGAAATGAGAGAATGAGAGAGAGAGAGAGAGAGAGAGAGAGAGAGAGAGAGAGAGAGAGAGAGAGAGAGAGAGAGAGAGAGAGGAAGTAAGGCTGATCTTGCTGTAGGCGTTATTGATTTCGATACTAAACTCGAACAGTACACGTTTATAACTTACACGGAAATCAGACATTTTTGGCGGCGTTTGTTTGGACTCTCTCCAAATTGCCCTCCCACTGCCATATTCATAGCTCGAAGGGGAAAAGTTGCCCACAATTTGAAACTGTTGAATCCACAGCGGAAGTGAGCTCGGTAGACAAGGCGACAGGAACCGAAGACAGCGGTTTGTTCGAAGACAGTCCAGCATGAGTGAAGAGAGACCTGAGGTGGAGCTCTTCGTGAAGGTGCGTTCCCCGCAGGCTGCTGCTGCTCAGTCAGGCCAGTCTCTTCACGCTAGAAGAAACGCTGCATTACTAATGTAATAAAATGATAGTAACGTATTAACTGGCTCAAACGCGATCGAATCTTGAAAGTGTAACGTAATGACGTTTTTAATTAGAATATGAAATCATATTTTGTTAATTTTCCCTAATCTACCTATTAAATGCACCAGATTTAAATACTCATTCATTTATTTACTAGTATTTGTAGTGGTGTTATTATTATTTATTCTGTTATTCCAGGTTTATTTGACAGGGAAAATGCACTTCAATATTACTTTTACTCGTACAATGTGCAAAAAAATAGCCAGAAGGCTATTTTGCCTCCCTGGACTGATGGTAAAATTGTCACCCTAAAAAAAAAATTTTGTTTAATGAGGGTAGTGGATATATATATACATTCAGCTGTGTTGAGATCTGGTCACTGCAAAGATTAATTTGATATTTAAAGCATCCGGTGACCCCTCATATCTGTGAATGGGAGCTTTATCATTCTGAAAGAGACCACTCCTATCGGGACAGAAATGTCTCGTTATATGGAAACTGTTTTTAAAACATACGCATGTGTAAAACTTGCATATGCAGTATAATGAATTGTTATAGAGTAGCACAATGCTACAAATAAAAACTAAAGAAAAAAGTTAAATAATAATTTAACCATTTAAAAAAGAAATAAAAAAATAACAACAACCAATTTCAAAGGCAACAAATGAAAAGCAATACAAATCCACAAACTGAATGATCTACAGCACCCGTATCGTATCGTATTTCCACCACAGGAAGATGGAGAAACGAAACGTGTGTTAGGTTTACTGCAGGACAATTTGGCTAGAAAAAAATGGCCAGAAACAAAAAAAAAAATACATATTACTTAAATTGCTATCATGTGTTTACAATGTAACACAAAAAGTTTTTGATTTGATTACACTACAAACATTTTGTTTATACAAAAAACTTCATAGTGTGCAGGACCTGGAGGAAAGCCAACCAATCCATCACTTATATTTATGTAGTGCTTATGGCAATACATATTGTTTTAAAGCACTGAATGTGTAGAATAGAGTGTCAGTAATGTATAATGACAAAATTAAACACAAATTTTCAGTTGAAGGCATTTTATTATTGAATTCATTATAGAATTGTTATTCCATGTTATTCTGTTGATAAATATGTGCACTCTGCAGCTGCAATTGCTTTGGTAATACAAATGTATAGTTTTTGTCATGCCGATAAAGCAAATGAAACTGAAAAATAGAATTTGAATTGAAGGCAGAGACGTTGTTGTCTAGATCAGCTGAGTTTAAATTGATTCGCTAGAAATTAAATGTCCTCAACAAAGCAAGCCAATACTCCCCTGAAGAACATTGACCCATACAAACAGCATTGGGTCATCTAAGAAACAAATCGCCCAACCCTAATGCCTTCCTAAAATGGCTCGTTTAAACACCCGCCATTTCTCTGCATCACAGAATGGGTTTATTTTCAGAACATCACCCAAATGTTTAGGCAAAGAAAAAAGGTACAGCTATTATTCTGGCTGTAGTGTTGCTGTGGGCGCCATGTTCTGGAGACGGTGTTTAGCTTTTCATATATTAGCTTCATATATATTTTTATAATTATGTATATAAAATATGTAGTTTACCAATTCAGTAGCTTCACACGGTAGCTGGCGTGAATCCTTAGTGACACTCACTGGATATTTGAATTCTAAATGGCTAGAAAACATACTTCTAGCAGCGTAATGCAAACGCTGCAGTATGTACCTGCACCAACATAATACAAATACATTTCCCTTTGAAACTGCCACAAAATGTGCAGTAAGATATATCATTATAGGCTTGCATAAACGTATGGGGAGGCACATATTTACAGTAAACCTGGGTTGGTTATGTGAACGATCATCTCAGATTTCTAAAATTGTTCTCAACATGAAAACAAAACTGACTTTTTGTGCACAATCTTTCAGAAAGCTGCAGTGATCTTCTCTCTCTCTGTGTGTGTGTGTGTGTGTGTGTGTGTGTGTAGGCCGGAAGCGATGGTCAGAGCATTGGGAACTGCCCGTTCTCTCAGCGGCTCTTCATGGTCCTGTGGCTGAAAGGTGTGACCTTTAATGTGACCACTGTGGACATGAAGAGGTGGGTGTAATCTGATACAGTACATTCACATAAGTACAACCTAGAATGTTACTGTTTCAGACCAGTAGTATGCAACATTGTGGACACTATTCCAAAAATGAAATAAACTGGTGATTCAGTCAAAAAAAGACATTTTCATTCAAGCTGAAAAATGGAAGGTTGATGGAAGTTATCCGCAGTACATTGTGGGATTTCCAACAGTGTGCTTTCAGCACATGCAAACTCTGCACAGTATGCGTGTAGTCTTTTGCATATCATGTAGCATCTGTAAAACTAGTGGTTTGCTATTCCTCTTTTCTCTTTTTTGTGAGTAGGAAGCCAGACATTCTTAAAGATCTGGCTCCTGGGGCTCAGCCTCCCTTCCTGCTGTATGGTACAGAAGTGAAGACGGACACCAACAAGATAGAAGAGTTCCTGGAGGAAGTCCTCTGCCCTCCTAAGTAACTCTCTTCATTAATACATGCTATATTTTCCATTGTTTGTGTTTGTATTCCATTCCTTCATTTCACGACGTAACGTTTACCATATCCATCTGTCTTCATTCCTCCATCCACCACAGATACCCACGGCTGGCCGCTCGCAATCCTGAATCTAACACCGCAGGTCTAGATGTGTTCTCAAAGTTCTCCGCATACATTAAGAATTCCAACCCGCAGATGAACGACAGTGAGTTCAAGAGTGCTGCTAAATGCTTTCCATTTTTTGGGGCTCTGTGCCCTTGACATGACATATTAATATTCTATTTGTCACTTTTGATACAAAAAGTGATACAAAAACACTATTTAGAGTCCGCAAAATACTAATACAGAGTTGAAACTAAATCTTGGGAGCTTTGGGAGCTTTCGTCTCCCAAATTTGCATGCATATAAATGGAGGTTGTGCTTCACATTGTCTGAACAGACATCAAACGTGAATATCAGATTCATGTTAGGACAACCTTACTCAAACAGGAAATACATCATACCAGGAAAAAGGAAATTGTGCCCCCGTCAGGTCTTTTTGTGTTTGCTTGTCCAGATCTGGAGAAGGGTTTGCTAAAAGCCCTGAAGAAGCTGGATGACTACCTGAGCTCTCCTCTGCCAGACGAGATCGACGAGAACAGCGCTGATGATGACGCTTCCTCCACCCGACCCTACCTGGATGGTCAGGAGCTCACTCTGGCTGACTGCAACCTGCTGCCCAAGCTCCACATCGTCAAAGTGAGTCAGAGAGCCATCGGACCGGCGCTTAAACCGGCGCTGATGAATGCAATGCTCAGCTTCTGTGTTCTGGCTCTTAGGTGGTCTGTCAGAAGTTTCGCGGTTTCTCCATCCCTCGCTCGCTGACGTCTCTGTGGCGGTACCTGGATGCGGCATACGCCAGAGAGGAGTTCTCCTCCACCTGTCCCAGCGATGAGGAGATACACGTGGCCTACTCTTCCGTCGTGAAGGCACTCAAATAGAAAGAAGAAGGAAACGCACACACATACACAGTCACACGCTTTTGTGCATTTTTACCAATTCTATTTCCATGTTGTCCTAGTGTTCCTGAGGTTGTTTGCACTGGCTGAGATCTCACTTTTCAATTAAACGTGGTCTTACGCTGCCTTCACATACTCTCAGAATTATCGCAAATATGACTTTCCTACGAAAATGTGTTTGTGAATGCCATTTGATGTTGTGTTTACTAGTGGTGAGTAAATATTTGTATATCCAAATAACTTGAAATGGACGGTCCTCAAACTTTAACCATGGCGAGTGGGAGAAGGATGTCTGCTGCGTGTGCTCTAATAGGAGTTTTTCCCATAACAGCTTCATTGCCTCGCTGAGTTATTTAAATAGAAGAATAGCATATTGTATGTTTTTATACACAGCAAAAATAGCATGGCTTTCGCCAATAGTCACCAGAATAGAATAGAAAAAAGCTATCATTTTTCAAGAAGCCCTGGTCTAAGTGAACTTATAACATCTAAGGGGTGTTAGGCCCCATTTGTTCTAAATTCACTGTAAAACACGGCTTATTGCTTTTAATAAAATACCATCAAATGTATTACAGCCAGCAATAGTGGTTGTTTCAGTATTTTTCTCTGGTTTATGAGTGCATTGCCTAGCAGTTACAAACAGGATGTTGTTGCCTCATTCCTTCTGTTACTGTCCCTCCCTCTCGCTGTGTCGTATAGAGTCTGTAACGAAACGCTGCTTCACTAATTCGTGGAGGTTTCATACGTTATGTGAGAATTAAAAACTAAAATAACAGTTGTTAATCACTGATGTTCAATCAATTACTGGCCCCAAACGACAGCCTCATCTGTACGATATGAAGTATGTGCAAATTAGAGTCTGTCATCTCTAAATATGACTGTCAACATCCACTCTTATTTATTGTCTGAGGAGAGTTATTAAATACATTTGTAGTTTTCTGAAAAAGGACACCAGTGACAGTAACGACTGCTGCCTTTTTAAGTCGATTCAGCCTGTTTCGGAGATGACCACACCAAGATATTTTTATATATAGTGTCATGCTTGACCCCCAGCCCTCTCCCCGCGTGCTTCTGTTTTCACTTCCTCTTAATCACTGGTCATTTCCAAATCTTACCCTGCGACCAAATGGACAACACAACGTCAGTGCACGTATTGATTAGTGAGGATTTTATTCATTAGAGGAATGTTACATCAAGGTCATTGTCTTCCTGCATTTCTAAAGTTGTTATTCAGCAATACAGTTTATAATAAAGTTAACATAAAAACAATTTTTTCTTGACCCATTTCATGTTGAATGTATTATTGTGTAAGGAAATTAATTAAAACAATTTAAAAATGTGAAAAATAAGTAAAACAGGACAGATAATATTGTGTGTTCTACATGAATGTATGAAAATATGCATTTATGTTTCAATAATTCATACAAATGACTAGTTACTTCATTAGTATTTACAGCACATATAAAGGAAATTAACTGTTAGATTTAGTAGATGCGTGGGTTTAATCTTTTATAATTAGAATGAGGGTTTCAGTATTTTGAGCTTACATGACTCACTCAGTCTTAACTCACTGTGTGTGTGTGTGTGTGTGTGTGTGTGGTTGTAGGCACTTCCGTTCAAGCACAGTGTTTGCAAGAAATTACGTAGATGGACGTCAGTTTCAGTCTTGTGTGCATGTCAAATTCGAGCGGATGCACAGGTTTCGACCATAGAGTGCTGGTGTTTGCCGATGGTGTAGCAGACAGAGAGAGAGAGAGAGAGAGCTTCTCATCCCAGCTGGAGCAGGAGGGTCAGCCCACAGAGGCCCAGCGCGGCTCCGGTCCAGCAGGGGGCGATGACGGGCGCAGCAGTGTTGCAGAGATCCGTGTCACAGCACTCGTTGGTGTAGTTGAAGCTTATTCCTGCCGCGTGTTTCTCTCCGTTCAGGTCACACTGTGATGGCAGGGCACAGCTCCGCTCGTACAGGACAATGGACACTGACCCTGGACACACACAAACATCACGTCAGTGTGCCATTCGATACACTTTCTGCACCTTGATAGTATTTTTTTAAAAAAAAGGTCACACAAAAATATTTCTGCAAACATGAAGCTCAATGGGAATTTACAAATGCTTCGTTGACTTCACAAACCTACTGTGTCTCTTCAGACAGTATGAGACTGAGACACAGCTCAATCTTAGGATGTTATAATCAGACCAGATCAAAATTCTTTCCACCAGTATCATTTTCTTCATAAATGCAGTTGAGTTAAATTCTATAACAGTACATTTTTATGACAGTACTTATTACCTAATTTCAGATCCTGTTTGTTTTGATAGCGGAATCTAAACTGATAGATATTGACATACAGATAATATATTTTTTTATAATTTACTTTTTCCCCTGAGCATCAATCATTTTCAGTCATTTGATCTATATAGCATCATGCAAGTCTCTGTGAATTTTGGTAAGAAAGGCATAAGCGCGAACAGATACAATGTCCAGAAGTTTCAAAATGACGCATCTTTTGTCAGTCCACTGGAAAACAATGTGTGCTGTTGTGAGTTTTGTGGCACTGATCTTAAAAATTTGAAGCAGTTATCTTCTAGTAAACAAGACATATTCACATTCTAGGAAACATGGGAAAAGACCTGCTGTATAATTATTTGAACAAGCTACAACATGCTGCGTTCTGGACTATTATTGTGCCATCGACAGCCATACACACCCGATGTGAAACAAAAAACCTGTTGCTTATCATTTGGCTTATTTTTCAGAACATCTATTTCATATGGCTAGAAACTGACAATATGTACCCAACTTGCAAAAAAAACACCCCGCTTGCAAAACGTAACATGTTATGAATTGTTAAATCAGGTTCTGCAAAATCCGATCCAGACGGCTTATTAGGGAGCACCCCGTTACTCACTCGCCTTAAAAACATCAAAGTCCTCTTTAATACTCTGAACAAACCTTCACTACTACTTTCCCACACCTTTCATCACACACACACACATAACATGCAAGTATTTTGTGTGTGTGTGTGTCCGAGATGGTGTGGGAAAATAAACTAAATCAGGATCACAGACGGCGCTGATTAATATTCAGGTAGTTCGTTCTTTGGCTCCATTTTTTAATCGGTCTGTACACTAGTGCAGTGACTGTCTGTGCAGTGTTCGGTTCAGTTGACCTTTAACTCCTACAGCTGTGCTGGCAAGACATCGCTGTCCAGTGGGACATTCCTGGGGGAACTTCAGACAGTCCAGAGGAGAGATGGCTGGAAACATGCACGTGTAGCATCTCAAGGACAGCACTGCAATAGAAAGGAGGACAGTCAGTGAACGTCTCAGAATCAACATCTGATACGTAAAATGCTTAGGCTAGTCCTGTATGTTAGTCCTCTAATGTTCTTTCTTTAAAACGGCCTCTGGTTTTGATTTTCTACTGTTCTCTGAGGTCCACTTGTAACAGTTATAAAGTTTTTACATTTAAAAAAATCATTTAGATCAAAAACACATAATTATAATAATTATAACAATTATAATAATTGTCAGACAAAGCAATAAGGATCATGTAATAGAAACAATTACTCACACTTGTGTGGCATTACTGTGAGATCCAATGTAATCGCACAGCATCATTGATCAGTTTCAATCTTTGAATTGTGTCATTATATTATATTATCATTACATTGAATTGTCGAATTTAGTTTTCTCAGTTTTTGTCCTCCTTAAAACTGGTCAATTTACGTTGGTTAACTGAAAACTTACACTGGGCTAATCTGAATAATAAGACTCGCTGCTCCTTGGTGAACTGTTAGTTGAACAATCTACTTCAAAGCCAGTCTTAACATAGAGACTAAAGACTGGATTTACTAAAAACAAAAAGGAGAATTGGCATGAGAGCACAGTCTCATAAAAGCGCTGACAGGAGGGGAAAGCTCTGTGGCTTATTTACTGAGCACACAAATGTTATTTCCATAATGACTAATGCAAAACCAAGAGCAGTGCAAATTTAGCATACAGTATGTTATGTTCAGATAATCTTTGGCATTCCAAATAAATTCATTCTCTCCCTTCTACCTCACTCTCTGTCCTCTGTGGTGCCATCAACAATCCCAGCCATGTCAAGCACAAAATGGAGCGAATACCATTGAATAGACTCCTGCAAACCTTGGTAAAACATTTTGCGTGACTCTTGTAAATACTCTCTTGAAAGGGCGTCTGAATGGGGCACTTGTACAAATGCATTGGTCAGCCGCACAGATATGCACAGACCTTTGCATTGATCATTTTTCACTGCAGGTCCATGTTGAATCCTGACTAGATTTTTAACGGCAAAAGAGTGTTACAAGATTTTAGAAGAACTGGCTCCTGATGTCAAAGCAGTCCCCGCCCATGCTTTTGCGTCTACACCTTTTAGTTAAAATCAAAGGTTCTCCTGACACAGATTTGAGAGCCAAAGTAGACTTGTGGTTTAAAAAAGTCTTAATTCTTCTTGAGGACTAGATACGAAAAGACACATGCAATTAAGTGCTGAAATTTTTTCAAGTTTAACATGTAAACTAAGAAGATACTAAAGAAGTTAGGAATATATCTGAATATTAGACTATACTCTCAGTCATTAAGCCTTGAATGGCAAAAAGTCAAAGTGATCCTTTTTATTTTTAGAAAACAGTTCCTGCTTGAAGCAAATGAGTGTTGAGATCTTAGCTACACTCAACACTACACCGCATCACCTTCAGCGGGGCGACATAAAAATGACAAGTATCACAAGTTTCCTTGGTTGAATGAATAATAATCTCCATTTTTGGATGCATCCTACCTGCTAAAGGCAGAAAGCCGATGAGGATGAGGAGGGATGCTCTAGATTTCATCATGATGGTGCGTCTCCCTCTGATCACCAAAAAGCACTTTCCTATTCCTCCAGATCAAACCGAGCCGTTTGCCTTTCCTAATTCCAGGCATGTAATATCGAGTATAATAAAGTCTGAATCTAAATGGATGGCGGTATGAAACTCCCACAGTTTTTGGTTTGCTGTTGCTGAAATCACAATAAGGATTGTGCTGGGCTTTGACTGGCTTGGACTCCACCCTGGAGGTCTAATTTGATTTAGTGGCGATCACTTAAGAATTAAACTGGAGTCAGGGCCTAAACTGAAGGCCAATTCTCATTACATCAACAGACACAGATCCAACACGATCCCACAAACACAGATTCAACGTGATCAATCAAAGCCCAGCGGACATCTGCATCTGTTGGTGCAGTGTGAATTGGCTATTTTTTTTTTTTACGACTACCAAATAATACACTTTTATAATTGTTATAATCTACTATCCACTACTACAGCTTAAAAAGAAGTGTGTATGTGAGTTTGTGAGCACAACAACAAAAAGATGCATAGCCTGTTTGTTCCAAATTACAGGCATGCAGAGCAGCAAGGAAATCAAATGACAGCAACCTTGTGACACAAGCGTGACGCGCAGTCACGATAAACGCTTTACTGCTGATTATGCCAAAGGCACACACAAACACACACCGCTGCAGATCTCAGACACAGCATGAAGATATTTGGACTGGACTGGACTGACACTGCTCGCGTCTAACGGAATCATGCACATACAAATGGAGCCAAAGAGGCTGAGACTGTTTACATGAGGCTGACTGAGAAACGAGGGATAGACAGATGGTCTGTTCTTTAATCCCGTCTATCCTCTGTTAGTCTCTGTCTCTCTCTCTCTTTGTCTCGATCTGTTGCTCCATTGCCCTGGAGTCATGGCTGTGGCAGTGTATCAGTGGCCTCATACAGTGCTATACAGTTACTGACACAGTTCTCTTAGCCCTTACCCCTGTGGTAAAATCACAGCCTTTTTTAAAGATTCGTTACAGTGCTGGTGTTTTTAAATGATCAGCAGAAAATAACACTCGTGAACGGCTTTTGAGATAGCATCGTGTGTGATACCTCACTACTGAAGCAGATTCAGACCCACAGCATGACTTGCTCGTATATTGATGTTATAGCTGTAGCAATCCAGCAAACAAGTTAGCGTAGTGAGAAACAAAGCTTTGCAAAGTGTTTCAGTTTTTTGAAGCGCTTGAAACACCACAAACAGCAAGTGCTTCATGAGTTCTCAAACTCATTCAAGTAGAATGGATTCTAAATAGCTGTCAGTGCTTGTTTTCATTCATTAGCTCAGGAGAAATATATGAAACATAATGATATTGTTACTTCTGTTCCATTATCGCTAAATAAACTTAAATCCACTAACTAAAAGCCACAGAACCCACAAATGAATTTCATGTGGTCTATAAACAATGAAAAACCATGTAGGCCTACTTTTTAGAGTTAGATTTTACTCTTCTAAATACAAAAGTGTATTGCAACTTGTAACACTGGTTGATGTGATTGTTGTTACTCATTTTAATGTAATGAATGTAACAAATAGTCTTTCCAAGGGCATTGTTAGACACTTACTACTGGGACATTAACGATGCTCCATTCACTTTAACCTCTGTACATCTGATGAGTACTTTCCTGAACGCACCATCACCATCTTGCTCGCTCTGATATACTTGTTTCCTTCAACAGACTACGTTTTTTACATAATAAGAAAATATGAGAGTACTAATTCATTTTCACTTCATGGCAGTTTGTGCAGCATAAGACTCCACCGTCATAAGACACAGTACAGTAAATTTAATAAACGTGGACTGAGACTATCACAACTAAAAATATGTTTAAGTTCAGCAGGGGTGATTTCTCCCAGAAGCCATAGGAGGCAATACCTCCTTAAAGATCTGGACTACAAAACAATTCTACAAAACAAATAGATAGCAACAAAATAAAACAGAGGGTAAAACTATCCCAAAGAACAACAAGTACAAAAAATACAGTACAAAGAAATTTTCTGATGGAGATCGACAGGTTGGTGACCACTGCCCTAAAGCATGAGTTGGGTTTGCTGGTGCAATGGAGAATAAATGGGGGAAGGTCATGTGAGAGGAGGGCATGCCTCCATCTTGTTATGAAAATGATTGGTTATGATTAGGTATTATTAAGTGTGATCGGTTCATTTGATAAATCCATTCTTCTTGAACAGTTTGAATGAACAAAATGTAAAAGTAAAAGTAAGTAGCATAAGTACAAATCAAAATAAAACTTAAGATGGCATACAACATTGGGTTTTTGGTGAGCAATGATCTTAAAGGTGCGTTTAAGTCAGTGATTTGTACAAGTATGACATCATCACATACAAAGAAAAACGAATCCAGAAACATTTTTATTCTGTTCAGGTTTATCAGTGAAAGATATTTCTTAATTTTGCTGATAAAGTGCAACAAAAACATGTATTTAACTAATAAATAAATAAATGTAAACAAAAAAGTTTTCATCGAAGGCATTTCCCCAAATCCTCCTCCTGAAGGTCTGAGGTCAACCCACCACCCCATACCTGTAAAACAACACATCTATGGCAGATGCATTTCACAAATAATCTGCATTTTGATGAGACAGAGGACACAGCTAAACCTGACCTACATATTAAAAGAGGGGATTAGAGAACAGCTGCAGATAACAGAACGCAGACTAGGGCTGGGGAACTATGTCATCCCTCAGAATTCACTGAACTCTCATCATTTAGCACGAATGAGTATCCCTCCATACTTTTCCTTCTATCTTGAAGAACAGTTTGAGTTTCCAGTCCAGGCAGCGATGGGGGTGTGGCACTGTGAACAACAGGACTGGTGAGTGGAAAATCCTGAAAGATGGTCGGGAATGTGTTTAATGCGGATTCCAAGAAGAGCAGTCTCACTTCGTCTCGGAGGTAGGAGGTAGGCTAAAGTTACACGACAATGTAGAAAGACTCGCGTGCGTCCCCCTGGTTATCGGGTCTGGTCGCTTCTGGCCAGGGCCAGGCAGGAGGAAATGAAAGGAAAGGGACTGGTCAGGATGGATGGACTGAGGGGGAAGGGAAAGAGGAGAATAACTAACGGTGTGGTGTTTGTGCGAGGCGAGACGATCAAAACAGCTCTCCGCGTTCACACAAACAGAGTTAACGCTTTTCGTCGTATCATAAGGTAGGAATTTAGTTTCAGGGCGTCAGCTTTGGCTGCCGAGACACTTTGGACAACTGTTGAACCGCTTTTGTGTATCAGCGGCGACTTTTTAGAAACATTTCATATCTTCGAATCTCGGCGAAAGTGCAACGAATTCGTGTTTTATTGATGTTTAGACGATTAGGTTTGCGTGTTGCTGCTTTGTGAAGACTAATATAGGCAGCAGACTTTGTTAGATGTTGTTACATTTTGTTCGTTGAGTGTTTGGAAGCTTACCAGAAGGATATTTTGATTGGCTGTAGTGGACTTCACGTCCAGATTCAGCAGTTTTATCGGTTGTTTTACCGGAACAATGCCTTATCTGCAGCAACTTTTTAAAAATACACATTATGTCCAAAAATGTTTGTTGTAATATAGACATTTCTTAAGGTATGAATGATTTGAAAGAGTGGCGTACTGCTCGGGGTATGCTAACCAAAGTAAATTTTGCTGCATTTTTATTTTTTTGTTGTAGGGATATACACACATGCTAAAATATGATTCATTTGAAAACAGCGAATGACAGAGCTGAACATTTTGCAAAAAAATAATTATGCACTTTGAATAGTTTCAAATTGCTTACGTGTTAAACAACATCGGGAAGTGAATGTGGAACGAGACACTGTGACAACTGAAGAATAACAAGATCACTGTAAAGTCAAGGTGCAAAGACATGATGCATTCATTATTTATTCCACTGGAAGGTTTTTAATTTTTTTTCTCACTTTTTTCTCTGTCTCAGGCAGCATTAAAGGGACAAACACACTTCTGTCCATGGGTTTCAAGGACATCAAAGAATGATATGCTGATCCAGTTGCTGTTGCCAGAGGCTTCCAATCAGTTCTACGCCAAAACTTTCATAGACTTTAAACTCACTCACACACACACACATATTTTGTCATAAACAAATACCATTCATATACACGCCATCATGGCCAACATATATCCATACGGCTGCTTCACTCATGCTGTAGTCAGAGGTATCCCAGAATCCTTTGGGAAGTTGGCGGAGGGTGGGGAAGGGCTCGAGACAGACCTGGCCAAGGCACAGCGTCAGATGGGGGTGCTGACAGGTGCTCTGAGGCAGAAGGTGGGGCTGCAGCTGATAGAGATCCCAGCCGCCCCGGAGCTGCCCGAGAGCTGGCGGATCGAGGATGTGGCTGTGGTTCAGGGCGACACGGCACTGGTCACTCGACCTCTCAAACAGCAGAGGCGCGCTGAGGTAAGGGCCGCTGGCGGGCTGCGGGACACTGGGGCGTGACTGGGGCTCAGCACTGTGTTTTCTCCAGGCAGAGGCCGTGAGGCGCGTCCTGAGCGAGCTGAAGCTGACGGTGATGGAGATGGGTGATGAGGAGGGCGGCTCTGCTGGAGCCACTCTGGAAGGAAGTGATGTCCTCTTCACTGGAAAAGAGTTCTTCGTGGGCATTTCGAAACACACCAATCACCGTGGGGCAGAAGTTTTGGCCGACACCTTCAAGGTGAGCTTTGTGATTGGCTCAAATGGGGTCTCTTAGCATTGGCTGATAGAGTGCTCTATATGCAGGGCTTACATTAGGCCGGGGCCGAATTCAGTTAGGGCCCTGTTTTATGATGACATGGGGCCCCAAAATTTTATAGGTCCCTAATCAATAAATAAACTTTTTTTAATCCTTTTTTTTATTTATTAAAGCGCTTTCAACTCGTATTATATTTGCAATTTAAGTATTATATTTTATATTTAAAATTTTGTGGGCTATGCGTACCCCCAACATAACAAATCCCAGTCTAACCTTTGTTTGTTTGCAAGACTCACGGTGTAGGTAATTGAAAGTCTCCTTAGAAAGCTAACAGCAACCCTTTCCTTAGCAAGCGGCAGAACTGAAGGTATCATTCACATCATTAGAATGGGATGCTAAGAGTTAATACTTATGGTTTGCTTTAAGAAGCACTGCTAATAACAGGAATACCAGCGCAAGGCAAGTAACAGTGGTCCTGTTCTGTGTGGCTGTGTGACCAGGACTTTGCAGTATCCACCGTGCCTGTGTGTGGAGGCTCTCGTCTGAAGAACATCTGCTCCATGGGCGGCCCTGATACCATCATCTTCAGCAGCAGCGATGGGGCCAAGAAAACACTCAGAGTGAGTCAAATCAGATATGTGACATCATCGCTTCAACCTACAGCTCCTACAAGAAGATGAAGTTATCTAAGAGTGCTTTTCATTCAGGTGATGGAGCAGCTAACTGACCATCACTACGAGATCTTGTCTGTGTCCGAGGACGTTGCTGCTAACTGCATTTACATCAGAGGTCCTGCTAAACTGGACTTCCTCCTACATCCCACAGCTGA
The DNA here is from genome assembly GCF_018831695.1 of Puntigrus tetrazona. NCBI lineage: Eukaryota > Metazoa > Chordata > Actinopteri > Cypriniformes > Cyprinidae > Puntigrus > Puntigrus tetrazona. The sequence goes on from NW_025048651.1 coordinate 603,490, forward strand.
GGAGTGTCCCGGCAGTGTTCCTGTGAGTAATGGAGCGTGTGCAGCAAAACGGAGAGCATTCAGCAACACAAGTGTGATTACAACTTTTGTCAGCGACGGAAAAACATGATTTTAGTGTAACTTTGCACAATATTGAGTTGTGCTTCTTCATCTTCTGAATAAGAATGTATTATGGTTTCCACTAAGAAGTACCATTAAACAGTGGTTGACCACTGAAGCTTAGCAGGGTTGAGCCTGGTCAGTACCTGGATAGGAGACCTCCTGTTGGAAGAGGTATTAAAGAGCCCAGAGGTATTAGTGTGGGTCCTTACTGCTCAGTTTAGTGACATGGCCAAACTCCCCCGTTGGCCTCGGAACCTCATAACCTAATAATTCACACCTGAATATGAGGTTTTTCACCCTCTTTATACCTTATGTATAAAAACACAAAAATACAAAGTTATTAAGATTAATGTTGATTTGGATTTTTTTAAATGTGCTTGGAAAAAATATGGTCAGAATATCAACTTGTCTAATAATTATGCATGCACTGTAGTACACTGTGTGCTGACAGCACGTTATATAGGACATGATTCAATTGACTTTGCAAGTACACAAACTTATTCTGCTAAACCTAGAATACCTGTATGACACTGAATGAGAGTTAACCGAAGAGTTATGACTAGTCTTTCCTGTCAAACCAGTTGTTAGATGCTAATAAATATGTGAATGAATGCAAATCTTATTGCAATTGCAAATCTCGGCTTCAGGTGACAGTTGTGTTTTCTGGAAGTGAAAAAAGATGCTTTCCTTGCAGCTAATAGTATGATAGCACGTCAGGAGCTGTGTTTCTTATATATATTTTCCTCTCTGTTTCAGGCTTTCCAGCGCTTGACAGACTACACCCTGCTGCCCACCGCCTGCAGCGAAGCCTCCAAACTTGGGGCGGCGCTGTCCTCCCTTTGCCTGCTTATCAACAAGAAACCCTACTATTGAGACAATCACAGCACAATAATATTTACTTTCTTTACATCTCTTACCATGTGTTTACTTCAGCCTGAGGTTTTAGGGGCTGCAACTGTCCATGTTTCTCTTATGCTTTCATTTCTTAGGTTTGTTTAGATTTGTAGAATGGACACATGTTATGATAGTATTATACTAAACAGCCTTGAAATAAACAGGAGATTAACTGTTTGCTCACAGTGACGGAAAGGTTCACCCCAAAAGTGATGATTCACCCAAAAAATAAATTTTGTTATTTACTCCTATCCCAGTTTAGGGGTGTTTTATTCTGGACCTCAAGATTCAACCTTGACCAAACACTCCGGCCTTTTTAGCAGTCCAGGGGTGTATTCCATAAAGCAAGGTTAACTTACCTCTGAACTCAGGGTGGATTAACCCAAACTCTTCTTACTCAAGGTATGCTAGTTCCAAAACGAGTCTAGGAATTAGTTCACTCAACCCAGACTATGTAAGAAAGAAAAAATCATATCGCCAACTAACTGGCCGTTGTGCAATCTTTTTTTGTTTTTCCGTTTAATCCTTGAGAATAGGGATTATATTGTTTGTTTGATGCTAATTTTATAATTAGTCATATCAGATATGTATTTTTATTACAGGAATAAAAAAGTCAATCTATTATGTGTAAGATGATATTGTAAAATGTAATGATTATGTAGGAAATTACTGAATATTTTCTGAGAATATGATCTTTACTTAACATCCTAAGGATTTTTGGCAAGAAAGAAAAATGGATCATTTTGACCCATACAATGTATTGTTGTCTATTGCTACGAATATATCCGTGCTGCTGATGACTGCCTTTGTGCTCCAGGGTAGCAGAACCTAGTACGGTTATCTTCAAGTTACTACTCTGAAATTAACTTGTTTTTGTAGCCAAAAGCTGAGGTTATCTGCTTACTTACCTTGAACATACCCAGGTATGACACATAACCTGCTTCCCTGAATTTAAAGAACAGCTTGTTCATGTGCGATTGTGATCCTCGAGGTCCAGAGCTGAGAACCCGGCTCAAACGTCTTATGAAGACGTGTAGTTCCATTGCTTCTGTAAGTATATTCCGCTATCTTCATTGAAGTGATTGGGAAGGTATATGGGTTTGGTGGATTTTTACAGTACTTATCTAACCCAAACCAAAACCCACATATTAACCTGTCAGAAGGTCATAGCACGTAGAGGCCAGTTTTTTCAAGGTAGCAGCATCTTACTGTATGTGCTTTTTAGTAGTTCCATGTCATAATGCAAAAATGTTTTCCCCTCAATTGCATTGACACTATTAAAACAATCCTCATTTGCTCTCCCAGTGGTTTATCTCATGAGCAATTTAGTGTTACATGGTTCAATTACAACAAAAGAAAACAATACGAATGCCTTCATCTACAAAAAGGCTGTTTTGATATGTATTAATCCTGTAAAAGTTATCATTTGCGGATTTCTTTTTTAACATGGGCAAGCAGAATGACATTTAGTTATTTTCCTCCAGGTGACAGGTCTACAGCCCTTGTTTATGGACATCAATAAAAGATTGCATTTTCATGAATATTTTAGTATGATCAGAATTAACATTCAGCAAGAATTTTACACCACTAATTATTTATAAATTAGCCACAGGTGTGTTTGAGGCCTGTGATGGACAGGCCATGTGACAGTCCACAGTGTGTTTACTTGCCACCCCACAAAGGTTAAGCATTTTGGAAAATGTAGGTAATTCTAGTAATAATAACCTCAAGTTTCTGATTAATGAGTGGGTGCGGTGTTAATATTTCCAAAAAAAAATAGAAGTGCTCAAGGGCTTAAAACAGATTGCTTCATTAGTTTACTACTGCATTACTTTTGTTTTAAACAGATGTTGAAGGAGAATGTGTCGTGGGACAATTTCACAAATGTTATAGGATCAAACCAAAAACCAAACTAAGCACGCAATGTGTAATGGAAGCAGACTCACAGGATGTAGGTAAAATGTTGACAAGGTTTATTTACACAAGAGCATAAAGAGAACTTTGCAGATGGAACAGGTCAGTATGATAAATGGCAGACAGTCAGAAGCAGGAGATGCATCTAAGCTGAACACAGTCCTCATCTTTTCCAGAGAATGATGTTACACACCATAACAACGACAGGACCAGAGGAGACGATGGGGTCTTTTTGCAGGAGCAAAGTCCTCTTTATGAGTATAAGCTCGGACGCTGGGTGAACTGTGGTGTGCATTAAAGTAGTGACGGTGCTGAGTGGCTGATTAAGTGCAGGTGTGACTGATTAATATTCAGGAGAGCTGGATTGCTGGGATTGGGTGGAGACTGAACCTGGCAGATCTGTGACAACACTTACATGAGGTTTAGATGCAATACACTTATTCAGCAGTCCTTTAAAAGCATAACAGGCCAGTCATCATGTGATGGCAGTATATTACACAAAGGAGTGCAGCTTAGACCACAACTGCACATTTCTGAAGAAACAGAAACACGTTTAACAGTTGGGCTTCACACTTTCCCGCTCATCTTCAGTGGTGCTGTGGAGGCTGATGATACCTAAGACAATAAAAACAGCTGTTAGACATCACCTTGCGTTTGTCTAAGATTATACACCATGAAATAGACTTGTTTCTGAGCATGTGATTGGCTGGGCAACGAAAAGCATCAGCCAACGAATAAGCAGAGACTTACTCTGCGAGCACTTTGAGCACACCAAGACAAAGAAAAATGGCATCAGGATGTGACTCTAGCCTCGCTTGACTTGATTCAGTAGAGAAATATACACACACACACAAAGAAGAAAACCCTTACTCCAATGGCGCTTCAGTCAGGAGTGTTCACCGCTCCATACAGTGCCGTCAATGACAGCATTCATCAGCATCTGCAGGAGCTGAGAGAAACCACACATTACACTTCAAACACTGCTGAGCAACAATATAGACTGATGAAGATGGGTCTGTTTCTGAGCATGTGATTGGCTGGGCAATGAAAAGCATCAGCCAACGAATAAGCAGAGACTTTCTCTGCGAGCACTTTGAGCACACCAAGACAAAGAAAAATTGCATCAGGATGTGACTCTAGCCTCGCTCTTCGTGTTACTTTCTAAGAGCAGGAATAATTTCAATCGGAAGTACCTTCAGCGAGTGAACTCTCCTGTAGTCATCAGCTGCTGTTATCAGGCTCACAAGGAGAAAGGAAAATGGAGCCAGCGCACTTCTCACTCAGGATTACACCACCGTCCAAGAAAGCTAACTGAACCTAAGAAATTAGACATCAGGACAAAATGACACATCAGGACAAAAAAATTGTCCTAACCAGGAGCAAAACAAAGCACAACAACTAATAATCTAAAAGACTCTAAACAACAAGCAGCTAAAGATCTACCATTAAATTGTAGTGTTGCAACTGGTTGAGATAATAGGCCACAACGTTTGGCAACTCTAGCCTCACTTGTGAACCGATTACAAATATTACAGGTGCTAAAAGATGAGCAATCAGTAGATACCTGGCAAACATCTCATGAACCTGCGAGTGATCATCCATCTTCTGAGGAGCCTGGTCTCTGGGGCCATGCTGTTGAAACAAGAGCGGTGTTATTTTTTTACAGTATCTACTCCACAGAGTTCAATTTATTCACCTTATAAACAGGCATGAAGGTTTTGTAACTGACTGACTTGTAGTTTCATTAGTTTTCAGTTACTTGAACTAAAGTAGGTATTAATGACTGGTAGACCAGTGGTAAAACACTTCGTTGCGTTACTTAACGTTGAAACTGCATCTAAAGTGTTTGATTTCGATATCTAAAAATGTGATTGATCGTAGTTATCTGTAGCGGCTAACGAATCAGAAGCTTCACACTTTCACGGAAAACGGCTTACTTTGTGAGCTTTTGTGTCGCAAAAATAAGAGCACCACCAGAAACACGGGCACTCGTAGTTCATGCTTTACTTCCACACGAACTCCAACGTACTACAAAATACATGTGCATATCGTCAAAATTGTAAATCATTTGCTTGGCATAACCCTGCAAATATTTATGGATAGCCAACTACTTTAAAACGGCGAGCAGCATTTTAAAGTTTAATGAGCACATTTTTTTGTATTGTATTGTATTACGAGTCATACTTTTTCAGTCCCCAAAACCTCTGAAATTATACTTTAAATGATACCTAAGGCTTTATGGCCTTAATACACGTGGTCACGTACAGTAAAAGCATTTCCTAACCCCGAACAGACATCGGTGTTTGATTAACGTGCACCAGATATTGTTAGAGAATCATGTGACTTACAGAATAATATCTAACATCAACATTTTCAGTAAAAACCCAAAAGTTATCTCTCACTCACATGTCTGAGCTGCCGCACTCCTTCTCTGTCCAAACCGGAAAAGACCGTCTCGTTTCCTCCGTCGTAGTTTTATGGCGAATCTCAAGCATAGCTTACTAGGTGCATATCGCCACCTACTGTATCCGAGTATGCAGCATGGATTATGAATCTACGTTACAGTCTCAAAAAAGAAATAAATAAATAAAAACATAAAACATACAATCATGGATATGTCTTTGTAATGTATACACCTGTATTCTTCAAATATTCCACAACAACATTCTTTACCCTTTTTCTTTTTCTCAAAACACCCTCACTTCAATTAAATTTTCTTCCAGTCTGCCTTATTTCTTCCTTCAATCAAATCATCTCTTCCCTGTATTCCATACAATACAACAGTATATATTTTCTGAGATTTTACACTCCATACATTATTACTTTTACCAAAAAAACAAACAAACAATGTTTTACCTAATGTCCAGCCTCCTCCTCCTCCTTTTGGTTTTATGGCAGATTGCGAACCAACTTCACCTACTGTGATGGAGTGTGAAGAAAATGAACTAGGCAGTAATAAATCCTATATATATTTCCTCTGTCAAACAGCAGAGGCGCGCTGAGGTAAGGGCCGCTGGCGGGCTGCGGGACACTGGGGCGTGACTGGGGCTCAGCACTGTGTTTTTTCTTCAGGCAGAGAGGCCGTGGCGCGTCCTGAGCGAGCTGAAGCTGACGGTGATGGAGATGGGTGATGAGGAGGGCGGCTCTGCTGGAGCCACTCTGGAAGGAAGCGATGTCCTCTTCACTGGAAAAGAGTTCTTCGTGGGCATTTCGAAAACACACCAGTCACCAGGGGCAGAAGTTGTGGCCGACACCTTCAAGGTGAGCTTTGTGATTGGCTCGAATGGGGTTTCTTAGCATTGGCTGATAGAGTGCTTCAATCACTTTTAGAAATGTAGCGCTATTAACATAGGGATGTATAATGACAAGAATAAACAATGTGTCATTAAATGCATAGACGGACTGTAATCAAATCAAAAATAATCTGAATGCATAGTCAATGTAAAAAACTGGAGGATGAGTAACTTCTTAATGCTAAAGTCTGAAAAAATAATTGGACCTAAAAACCCCACATATAATAATCTAGAACACTGTCTGACACTTGATGGCTGCTCTGTTAATTCTTCATCATCAGTTAGGAACCTAGGTGTGCTGTTTGACAGCAATCTTTCCTTCGAAAACCATTTCTAGCATCTGTAAAACTATATCTATATATCTAAATTACGACCTATGCTTTCAACCTCTAATGCAGAAATATTAATTAATGCGTTTATGACCTCTAGGTTAGATTATTGTAATGCTTTATTGGGTGGTTGTTCTGCACGCTTAATAAACAAACTTCAGCTAGTCCAAAACGCAGCAGCCCGAGTCCTCACTAGAACTAGGAAGTATGATCATATTAGCCCGGTTCTGTCAACACTGCACTGGCTCCCTATCAAACATCGGATAGATTTTAAAATCTTATTAATTACCTATAAAGCCCTGAATGGTTTAGCTCCTCAATACTTGAGCGAGCTCTTATCACATTATAGTCCTGCACGTCCGCTGCGTTCTCAAAACTCTGGCCATTTGATAATACCTAGAATATCTAAATCAACTGTAAGTGGCAGATCTTTTTCCTATCTATCAATCAATCATTTTTATTTATATAGGAGTATCTTGTTATTAGTGCCATTAGATTAGTGCAGCCTTCGACACGATCAACCACAACATTCTCTTGAATAGGTTAGAAAACTATGTCAGTGGAAGCGCCTTAGCATGGTTCAAATCATATTTATCTGACTGCTATCAGTTTGTAGGAGTAAATGAGGAGGTATCTGGGAGATAATATCAGGAGACATGGTGTTAGTTTTCACTCCTTTGAGAATTCAGTTAGGACCCTTAAATTTCCATGGGACCCCACAGAACTTGTCCAAGTTTGAATTAATTAACTGATACTGAATTAACTGATACAGATGCCCTATTATTGTATATAAATAAATAAAAGTCTATTATTATTACAGTTTAATGAAAGCATTGAAATATAATAAGTACAGAATTAGTTTTAACTTCATGATTTCAGTCAGTTAGACATGCAGCTGACTGGCCATCACTACGAGATCTTGTCTGTGTCCGAGGACGTTGCTGCTAACTGCATTTACATCAGAGGTCCTGCTAAACTGGACTTCCTCCTACATCCCACAGCTGAGGAGTGTCCCGGCAGTGTTCCTGTGAGTAATGGAGCGTGTGCAGTAAATATTGTCATCGACTGAAAAACATTTTGATTTTAGTGTAACTTTGCACAATATTGAGTTGTGCTTCTTCATCTTCTTAGTGGAAATAAATTCTTATTCAGAAGTACCATTAAACAGTGGTTGAGCCTGGTCAGTACCTGGATAGGAGACCTCCTGTGAAAACCTCGTAGACCTCGTTGCTGCCGGAAGAGGTATTAAAGAGGCCAGAGGTATTAGTGTGCGTCCTTACTCCCCAGTTTAGTGACATGGCCAAACTCTCCCGTTGGCCTCGGAACCTCATAACCTAATAATTCAACTTGCCTAATAATTATGCATGCACTGTAGTACACTGTGTGCTGACAGCACGTTATGAAGGACATGATTCAATTGACTTTGCAAGTACACAAACTTATTCTGCTAAACCTAGAATACCTGTATGCTGACACTGAATGAGAGTTAACCGAAGAGTTAACTTCGGAGATAACTTGTATTTCCTGTCAAACTAGATGCTAATAAATATGTCAATAAATGCAAATCTTATTGTTCATTGTCACCTTGGCTTCAGCTGACAATGCTGCAACTGTCCATGTTCCTCTTATGCTTTCATTTCTTAGGTTTGTTTAGAATGGACACATGTTATGATAGTATTATAATACAAACAGCCTTGAAAAAAAAATTTGTTATTTACTTCTATCCCAGTTTAGGGGTGTTTTATTCTGGACCTCAGGCCTTGACCTGAGGTCCTTGACACCACACACCGGCCTTTTTAGCAGTCCAGGGGTGTATTCCATAAAGAAAGGTTAATTTACCTCTGAACTGAGGGTGGATTAACCCAAATTTACTCAAGGTATGCTAGTTCCAAACCGAATTCAGGAGTTAATTCACTCAGCTTAAGGTATGTAAAATTTTTTTTAAAAAATCATATCGGCACCTAACTGGCAGTTGTGCAATCTATTTTTGTTTTTCTGTTTAATCCCTTAATATAGGGATTATATTGTTTGTTTGATGCTAATTTCATAATTAGTCATATCAGATATGTATTTTTATTACAGGAATAAAAAAGTCAGTCTATGATGTGTGAGATTATATTGTAAAATGTAATGAATATGTACGAAATTACTGAATATTTTCTGAGAATATGATCTTTACTTAACATCCTAATGATTTTTGGCAAAAAAGAAAAATGGATCATTTTGACCCATACAATGTATTGTTGTCTATTGCTACGAATATATCCGTGCTGCTGATGACTGCCTTTGTGCTCCAGGGTAGCAGAACCTAGTACGGTTATCTTCAAGTTACTACTCTGAAATTAACTTGTTTTTTGGAGCCAAAAGCTGAGGTTATCTCCTTACTTACCTTGAAGGTCCTCAAGGTCCAGAGCGGAGAACCTGGCTCAAACGTCTTATAAGACATGTAGTTTTATGGCTTCTGTAAGTATATTCATATTTTCATTGAGGTGACTAGGAAGAGATATGGGTTTGGTAGATTTTTACTGTGCTTATCTAACCCTAACCAAAATGTAACTTTACATACTTCATTTACAAGAAAAGAACATAAATGCATTCATCTCCAAAAAAGGCTTCCGATTTGATACGTATTAGTCGAGCAAAAGCTATCATTTGCAATTTTGTTTTTTAACATGGGCAAGCAGGATGTCACATTTAGTTATTTTCCTCCAGGAGACACAGGTCTACAGCCCTTTATGGACGTCAATAAAAGATTGCATTTTCATGAATATTTTAGTATGATCAGAATTAACATTCAGCAAGAATTTTACACCATTAATTATTTTTAAATTAGCCACAGGTGTGTTTGAGGCCTGTGATGGACAGGCCACGTAAAGGACAAGCATTTTGAAAATGTGGTTAATTCTAGTAATACGAACCTTAAGTTTCTGATTAATGAGTGGGTGCCGTGTCAGCATTTATATAAAAAAAAAAAAAAAAAAAAAAAAAAAAGTTCTCAAAAGGCACAAAAGTGATGCAGTAGTAAACTAATGAAGCCATCTGTTTTGAACAGATGAAGAAGCTCTAGTCCGAATAATAATGCTTTTGACAGCCTGTCAAGAAGAGAATTAAATGTGTCGTGGGACAATTTCACAAACCTTATAGGATCAAACCAAAAACCAAACTAAGCACGCAATGTGTAATGGAAGCAGGCTCACAGGATGTAGGTAAGACGTTCACAAGGTTTATTTACACAAGAGCATAAAGAGAACTGCAGATGGAACAGGTCAGTATGATAATGGCAGACAGTCAGAAGCAGGAGATGCATCTAAGCTGAACACAGTCCTCATCTTTTCCAGAGAATGATGTTGCACACCATAACAACGACAGGACCAGAGGAGACAATGGGGTCTTTTTGCAGGAGCAAAGTCCTCTTTATGAGTATAAGCTCAGACGCTGGGTGAACTGTGGTGTGCATTAAAGTAGTGACGGTGCTGAGTGGCTGATTAAGTGCAGGTGTGACTGATTAATATTCAGGAGAGCTGGATTGCTGGGATTGGGTGGAGACTGAACCTGGCAGATCTGTGACAACACTTACATGAGGTTTAGATGCAATACACTTATTCAGCAGTCCTTTTAAAAGCATAACAGGCCAGTCATCATGCGATGGCAGTATATTACACAAAGGAGTGCAGCTTAGACCACAACTGCACATTTCTGAAGAAACAGAAACACGTTTAACAGTTGGGCTTCACACTTTCCCGCTCATCTTCAGTGGTGCTGTGGAGGCTGATGATACCTAAGACAATAAAAACAGCTGTTAGACATCACCTTGCGTTTGTCTAAGATTATACACCATGAAATAGACTTGTTTCTGAGCATGTGATTGGCTGGGCAACGAAAAGCATCAGCCAAACTAATAAGCAGAGACTTACTCTGAGCACTTTGAGCACACCAAGACAAAGAAAAATTGCATCAGGATGTGACTCTAGCCTCGCTTGACTTGATTCAGTAGAGAAATATACACACAAAGAAAACCCTTACTCCAATGGCGCTTCAGTCAGGAGTGTTCACCGCTCCATACAGTGCCGTCAATGACAGCATTCATCAGCATCTGCAGGAGCTGAGAGAAACCACACATTACACTTCAAACACTGCTGAGCAACAATATAGACTGATGAAGATGGGTCTGTTTCTGAGCATGTGATTGGCTGGGCAATGAAAAGCATCAGCCAACGAATAAGCAGAGACTTACTCTGCGAGCACTTTAAGCACACCAAGACAAAGAAAAATTGCATCAGGATGTGACTCTAGCCTCGCTCTTCGTGATACTTTCTAAGAGCAGGAATAATTTCAATCGGAAGTACCTTCAGCGAGTGAACTCTCCTGTAGTCATCAGCTGCTGTTATCAGGCTCATCAGGAGAAGGGAAAATGGAGCCAGCGCACTTCTCACTCAGGATTACACCACCATCCAAGAAAGCTAACTGAACCTAAGAAATTAGACATCAGGACAAAATGACACATCAGGACAAAATAGAGAAATTGTCCTAACCAGGAGCAAAACAAAGCACAACAACTTCTAGTAATCTAAAAGACTTTAAACAACAAGCAGCAAAAGATCTACCATTAAATTGTAGTGTTGCAACTGGTTGAGATAATAGGCCACAACGTTTGGCAACTCTAGCCTCGCTTGTGAACCGATTAGAAATATTACAGGTGCTAAAAGATGAGCAATCAGTAGATACCTGGCAAACATCTCATGAACCTGCGAGTGATCATCCATCTTCTCAGGAGCCTGGTCTCTGGGGCCATGCTGTTGAAACAAGAGCGGTGTTATTTTTTACAGAATCTACTCCACAGAGTTCAATTTATTCACCTTATAAACAGGCATGACAGGTTTGTAACTGACTGACTTCTAGTTTCATTAGTTTTCAGTTACTTGAACTAAAGTAGGTATTAATGACTGGTAGACCAGTGGTACAACACTTCGTTGCGTTACTTAACGTTGAAACTGGCATTTATCACATTTTTAGTTATCGAAATCAATCATTTTAGATGCAGTTTTCTGTACTGTGATAGATCGTAGTTATCTGTAGCGGCTAACGAATCAGAAGCTTCACACTTTCACGGAAAACGGCTTACTTTGTGAGCTTTTGTGTCGCAAAAATAAGAGCACCACCAGAAACACGGGCACTCGTAGTTCATGCTTTACTTCCACACGAACTCCAACGTACTACAAAATACATGTGCATATCGTCACAATTGTAATGCAAATATTTATGGATTGCTACTTTTTTTTGTATTGCGAGTCATACTTTTTCAGTCCCCAAAACCTCTGAAATTATACTTTAAATGATACCTAAGGCTTTATGGCCTTAATACACGTGGTCACGTACAGTAAAAGCATTTCCTAACCCCGAACAGACATCGGTGTTTGATTACTGTGCACAATATATTGTTAGAGAATCATGTGACTTACAGAATAATATCTAACATCAACATTTTCAGTAAAAACCCAAAAGTTATCTCTCACTCACATGTCTGAGCTGCCGCACTCCTTCTCTGTCCAAACCGGAAAAGACCGTCTCGTTTCCTCCGTCGTAGTTTTATGGCGAATCTCAAGCATAGCTTACTAGGTGCATATCGCCACCTACTGTATCCGAGTATGCAGCATGGATTATGAATCTACGTTACAGTCTCAAAAAAGAAATAAATAAATAAAAACATAAAACATACAATCATGGATATGTCTTTGTAATGTATACACCTGTATTCTTCAAATATTCCACAACAACATTCTTTACCCTTTTTCTTTTTCTCAAAACACCCTCACTTCAATTAAATTTTCTTCCAGTCTGCCTTATTTCTTCCTTCAATCAAATCATCTCTTCCCTGTATTCCATACAATACAACAGTATATATTTTCTGAGATTTTACACTCCATACATTATTACTTTTACCAAAAAAACAAACAAACAATGTTTTACCTAATGTCCAGCCTCCTCCTCCTTTTGGCTTTATGGCAGATTATGAACCAACTTCACCTACTGTGATGGAGTGTGAAGAAAATGAACTAGGCAGTAATAAATCATATTGTACAATCCACTACTCTTAATAAATCTCATGACTGTGTGTATTTGTTTGAGTTAAAACTGTCATAATACATTAGTTAAAGTGAAATTCTGGTTTCATATATATATATATATATATATATATATATATATATATATATATATATATATATATATATATATATATATATATATATATATATATAATGGTTTATATGTCTGGTCTGCATAACCTGCTCTCTGGCACTGGGCGTGACAGCGACTCAGCACTGTGTTTTCTCCAGGCTGAGCGGGTTGAAGCTGACGGTGATGGAGATGGGTGATGAGGAGGAGCTGCTGGAGCCACTCTGGAAGGAAGTGATGTTCTCTTCACTGGAAAAGAGTTCTCTGTGGGCATTTGAAAAACACACCAGTCACCAGGGGCAGAAGTTTTGGCCGACACCTTCAAGGTGAGCTTTGTGATTGGCTTCAAATTGGGTCTCTTAGCATTGGCTGATAGAGTGCTCTGTCAGTCACTTCAATCACTTTTATATATGTAGCGCTGTTAACATAGGGATGTAAAATGACGAGATTAAACAATGTGTCATTAAATGCATCGACGGACTGTAATCAAATCGGCAATGATCTTGGGAGAAACCAGGCTCAGTTGGGGCCAGTTCTCCTCTGGCCAGATGCCCAGCAATTAATTTCCTTTTCAATTTTTAACGCAGCTATGTCAGATTGTGTAAAGGACTTATTTTGTGTGTGTGTGTGTGTGTGTGTGTGTGTTTGTGTGTACACCTGGAATCTATCACGTTGTTGGGACCAAATGTCCCCACACGGAGAGGAAAACCAGTACATTTTGACCTTGTGGGGACACTTTTTAGGTTCCTATGAGTAATCATGCTTATAGAACATACAGAATAATTTTTTTTTAAATATAATATTGCCAATAGTTTCCTGGAAGGGGTAGGTTTAGGTGTAGGGTTTGTGTAGGACAGTAACACATACAGTCTGTACAGTATTAAAACCATTTCGCCTATGAAAAGTCCCCATAAAACATGGAAACCCAACATATCCGTCCACACGGGCTCATCTAGGTGTTCTGGTCTCTGATGAACATATTCACTAGGTGATCTGGATATCACCATCTAATCTGGATACGAACAGAGAAACAGAATAAGAAAGAAACAGACTAATATTAGCATAGATGCTATTCTTTTTAAGATGTAAACAAGTACATTGTGTTTTGTGAGGGTGTTCCCAGTTCCGGCTGATCTAATTAATGCAGCCTAACAATCCTTTAATGGATTTGAATAATAAAAGTGTATTAGTGTGTTATGTGTAGGCTAGGTTAAAAAGACGTCTTTAATCTAGATTTAAACTGAGAGAGTGTGCTTCCTGAACAGTGTTAGGGAGATTGTTGGAACTTATGATTTCTAAGACAAAAAGAGATTTAGGTGAAAATGCAAAAGTGGACATGTAGCACCCTTACCGCCTAATAATACACATTAAACAGAAAAACTACAGGATACGGAGCTGCTGAGATCTTTCCTGCAGTCGTGTATTAAGTGAGCAGTAAGTCAAAAGAATAGAAGTCAATAGAAATATTCTCTTATATTCTCTCATGTATATAATGAAATGCACATACATAATAATAAAACATTAACTCATCCTGTTACATTTTATGAATGAGGGCGTGAGGTATGAAAATGAAAATGGAAAGGAAAATAAAATAAAATAAAATAAAATACAGTTTCTGTGTCTTTCAGTGGCTGTTTTACACAGTTTATATATAGCTCTGAAACAAATATAAAGCGTCACCATAGCGTTTCTTGTTACACTGACTCAATGGTAACAATTAAACTCATTTAGCGCAACCTATCATTGTAACAGCATGATCGCCTTTGTTAGCATAGCTAATGAAACAACGTGATACTCACACCCAAAACGCATAATAACAAGCAGTGGGTCCGTGAGTGCTCTGTGGGCCAATTGGTCACACGCTGCTATCTGGGAGAGTGAAAGAGAAAGAGAGTTAGTGTCTTCTTGCATGGATTCATCGCTCAACTGCCGATCTGTCACGTGTGGCTTTATAGCCCATGCTGGATGAGCTGCAGGTGTGACCGATCGGCTTGTGATGAGTGCAGCCAGGTGCACGGTGTTGGCTGCCAGGGCAACGCTGATCATTCCTGGTGAGATTTCTTATTCGAACGGCCTATTGATGAATTCGGAGAAGGGCCTGCAGGAAGCGATCCACCACCAGGCGCTCCACTACCTGGCTGACTGATGGGGACCCTCCAGGAGCCAGTGCTTTGCCAGACATCTGCCTGTGCCTGGGCAGGTTGGTGGGGCTTGTACTCCCACTCGTGAAAATGCAGAGCCGCACAGATGAGGGAGAAACCCAAATGGAATTTCCCGTTTGACTTCCCATTTGACTTTTTGACTTGTTCGGCGGAGTCGAGTGGGAGAGGCGCGCTGGCAATAGGCAGAAACGTTCCAAAATGTAGATACTCTATCCCATAGCACGCCCGGAGTACCAAGGTAATCATAGGTGAAGGTTTTGGTGGTCTCCTCTCTCTTCTAAGCCTTTGGCACCCCTGCTGTTCTTCATCGTTCCTTTGCTCTGTGCTGCAGATCCATCCATCTCCACATCTTCTCCTTCATCTCCTTCCCTTTCAGGTTCACTGGACTGGACAAACAGTACATTGGTTTCCTCTAACTAATTTCTATCAATAGATTGCAGGTTGTTTGAATGCAGACAAGTTTGCGTTTTCTAATTCTCGATTTTGTCCCACAGGTAGCTGATGGTGGACCACAGGTAAGTATTCACTGTTTTCTCTCACAGGTTGCTGAAGCTGGAAGGCAGGTATTAATTGCCACATTCTTCATTTTCTTCTTTTGAGTTACAATCATGCTTTTCCTTGAAGGATGGCCCACATGTTTTCCTCTTTGCTCTTGGCTCTGGTTGGTGCTCCAATTCCAATGGTAGGTAATCACATGGTAACAAAGGGTTTGGTGTAGAACCCTTGACCTTCCTTTTCCTATTTCCAGTTTTACCTCATAGACAGGACTATCTTATCCACTTGGCGAACCACTGTGTGTTTCCCTGTGCCTCCTCTGGGTATGAGGTTTCTGACTAGAACACAGTGCCCAGGGTGCAACACTGAGCTCCTGACTTTCCCTTCACTGTTTCTTTTGTTCCTCTCTGCTAGCTTCTTGCTGTTCTCTCTCTCTCAATTTCATAGGCTTCCTTCATCCCTTGACTTCATCTCTTTACATATTCCTTGTGGTCAACCCAAAGAGCCAGTCTACAGGTAGTCTTGGCTAACGCCTGAACAAAAGATAGAATGGTGAAAGTCCAGTCACCTCACATCAAGTGAGGGTAAAGGGTATGCAAAGGTAAGTTTAATCAACGATTCATTCCAATTGGACTTCTGTTTTTCTGTCAAGGATTTTAATATCTGGAGCAGCGTCTCACATTCTACCTGCCCATTTCCTTGCAGGTGGTCTGCTGTGTGCTTGTAATATTATTCTGTTTTTATTTTTGTTCCATTAGTTTTTTCAATTTATTTTTGTAGCTTTTTCTGTTCTGTGACCTGTACTGCTGAATCTACAGTGCTGACTGCTGACTGTTGCTCTGAAGTATACTGAAAACCCTACTGAAGCTCACAAATTTTGTCTTTTATTCGTCCCCCTCTTTAGTAAAAACCATTGCTGCCTGCAGGAGCTCAAAGGCTATGGACCTCTAAGGAAGTGTGTGAAAAAGTAGTCATATGAACCATGATGAACCTCAAAAGCGCTCTAAGCGGATGGCCAGAGCAATGAGTTGATAGAGTCGATCCGGTGCACAGTTAACAACAGTTCATTCCACTCGGTGAGGGTGCAGAACTCGATGGCAAAATCAGCTGCCAATCCTCTGCCCTGACGCAGGGTAATGAGTCTGTGAGAGGCTTCCTGGCCGAACAAGGAGCGTTTGAAAACCTTGAACATCTTGAACAACTCCTTAAAGTACGCAAATCCAGCACAGCCTCTGATTCCCATAATGCCACTCTCCAGTCTCGAGCTCTGCCCGTAAGGAGGGACAAAATATAAACCACCTAAGAGTGATCATTGACATAGGTGGAGGGCACTGAGTGAGGAAGGAGCACTTAACTGCCAAACGAATAGGGTTTTCGGCCGGTCAAAGAAGAAGTCAATCAAAGAGAAAGAGAAACAGGTGCCCACACCACTTAGCGCAAATACCAAACATAATAACTATCAGCTGCGGCAGTAATCAGAATAGAAATGAGGAAAGACAAGGTAAAGAAAAGTGACAGCTCAAGACAAACCCTGCTCATGACAGTTTGGGTGCTAAATAGGAAAAGGATCTGCAGTTGATATTCTAGGTATTATCAAATGGCCAGAGCTGCCTTGACTTGCATATGAACTTAAGTGACATCCCATTCCTAACCCACAGGATTCAATATGACCTCTGTCCACCCGTTAACACTTCTGTGAAAGCTGTCCAAAAGGATTAGGAGTATCTTGTTATTAGTGCCATTAGATCTTAGTGCAGCCTTTGACACGATCAACCACAACATTCTTGAATAGGCTACAAAACTATGTTAGCGCTTTCAAATCATATTTATCTGACTGCTATCAGTTTGTAGGAGTAAATGAGGAGGTATCTGGGAGATAATATCAGGAGACATGGTGTTAGTTTTCACTGCTATGAGAATTCAGTTAGGGCCCTGAAATTTCCATGGGACCCCACAGAATTTGTCCAAGTTTGAATGAATTAACTGATAAAGTTAAATCAAATAGCGATTTTTACTAGTGTCTGTGAAAACTGAACCATAAAATATGTATGAATAAATGGTGCAAATGCCCTATTATTGTAAATAAATAAAAGTTTATTATATTATTATTATTACAGTTTAATGAAAGCATTGAAATATAATAAGTACAGAATTTGTTAACATTTAAATTGGATTTACAAAAAAAAAAAAAAAAAAGATTGTTGTATGTAATAAATCAATGTTAACTTCATGATTTCAGTCAGTTAGACATGCAGCTGACTGGCCGTCACTGCGAGATCTTGTCTGTGTCCGAGGACGTTGCTGCTAACTGCATTTACATCAGAGGTCCTGCTAAACTGGACTTCCTCCTACATCCCACAGCTGAGGAGTGTCCCGGCAGTGTACCTGGGAGTAACAGAGCATGTGCAATAATACAGAGAGCATTCATGTCAAGATGGGATTTTGTCATCGGCGAAAAAACATTTTGATTTTAGTGTAACTTTGCACAATACTGAGTTGTGCTTCTTCATCTTCTTAGTGGAAACCATAATACATTCTTATTCAGAAGTACCATTAAACAGTGGTTGACCACTGAAGCTTAGCAGGGTTGAGCCTGGTCAGTACCTGGATAGCAGACCTCCTGTGAAAACTAGGTTTCTGCCGGAAGAGGTATTAAAGAGGCCAGAGGTATTAGTGTGGGTCCTTACTGCTCAGTTTAGTGACATGGCCAAACTCCCCATTGGTCTCGGAACCTCATAACTCACACCTGAATATGAGGTTTTTCACCCTCTTTATACCTTATGTATAAAAAATACAAAATTAATAAAGTTAAGATTTAAGTTGATTTTGATTTTTTTTTTTTTTTAAATTTTTTTAAATGTGCTTGTGTGCTGACAGCACGTTATGATGGACATGATTCAATTGACCAAGTAACTTTGCAAGTACACAGACTTATTCTGCTAAACCTAGAATACCTGTATGCTGAAAACACGCAATGTGTAATGGAAGCAGGCTCACAGGATGTAGGTAAGACGTTCACAAGGTTTATTTACACAAGAGCATAAAGAGAACTGCAGATGGAACAGGTCAGTATGATAATGGCAGACAGTCAGAAGCAGGAGATGCATCTAAGCTGAACACAGTCCTCATCTTTTCCAGAGAATGATGTTGCACACCATAACGACAGGACCAGAGGAGACAATGGGGTCTTTTTGCAGGAGCAAAGTCCTCTTTATGAGTATAAGCTCAGACGCTGGGTGAACTGGTGTACGTTTAAGTAGTGATGGTGGTTGAATAAGTGCAGGTGTGACTGATTAATATTCAGGAGAGGTGGATCAGAACCTGGCAGATCCGTGACAACACTTACATGAGGTTTAGATGCAATACACTTATTCAGCAGTCCTTAAAAAAGGAATAACAGGCCAGCTTAAAAGCATAACAGGCCAGTCATCATGCGATGGCAGTATATTACACAAAGGAGTACAGCTTAGACCACAACTGCACATTTCTGAAGAAACAGAAACACGTTTAACAGTTGGGCTTCACACTTTCCCGCTCATCTTCAGTGGTGCTGTGGAGGCTGATGATACCTAAGACAATAAAAACAGCTGTTAGACATCACCTTGCGTTTGTTTAAGATTATACACCATGAAATAGACTTGTTTCTGAGCATGTGATTGGCTGGGCAACGAAAAGCATCAGCCAACGAATAAGCAGAGACTTACTCTCATGAGCACTTTGAGCACACCAAGACAAAGAAAAATTGCATCAGGATGTGACTCTAGCCTCGCTTGACTTGATTCAGTAGAGAAATATACACACACACACACAAAGAAGAAAACCCTTACTCCAATGGCGCTTCAGTCAGGAGTGTTCACCGCTCCATACAGTGCCGTCAATGACAGCATTCATCAGCATCTGCAGGAGCTGAGAGAAACCACACATTACACTTCAAACACTGCTGAGCAACAATATAGACTGATGAAGATGGGTCTGTTTCTGAGCATGTGATTGGCTGGGCAATGAAAAGCATCAGCCAACGAATAAGCAGAGACTTACTCTGCGAGCACTTTGAGCACACCAAGACAAAGAAAAATTGCATCAGGATGTGACTCTAGCCTCGCTCTTCGTGTTACTTTCTAAGAGCAGGAATAATTTCAATCGGAAGTACCTTCAGCGAGTGAAGTCTCCTGTGGTCATCAGCTGCTGTTATCAGGCTCATCAGGAGAAGGGAAAATGGAGCCAGCGCACTTCTCACTCAGGATTACACCACCATCCAAGAAAGCTAACTGAACCTAAGAAATTAGACATCAGGACAAAATAGAGAAATTGTCCTAACCAGGAGCAAAACAAAGCACAACAACTTCTAGTAATCTAAAAGACTTTACAACAAGCAGCAAAAGATCTACCATTAAATTGTAGTGTTGCAACTGGTTGAGATAATAGGCCACAACGTTTAGCAACTCTAGCCTCGCTTGTGAACTGATTAGAAATATTACAGGTGCTAAAGAGGAGCAATCAGTAGATACCTGGCAAACATCTCATGAACCTGCGAGTGATCATCCATCTTCTCAGGAGCCTGGTCTCTGGGGCCATGCTGTTGAAACAAGAGCGGTGTTATTTTTTACAGAATCTACTCCACAGAGTTCAATTTATTCACCTTATAAACAGGCATGAAGGTTTTGTAACTGACTGACTTGTAGTTTCATTAGTTTTCAGTTACTTGAACTAAAGTAGGTATTAATGACTGGTAGACCAGTGGTACAACACTTCGTTGCGTTACTTAACGTTGAAACTGGCATTTATCACATTTTTAGTTATCGAAATCAATCATTTTAGATGCAGTTTTCTGTACTGTGATAGATCGTAGTTATCTGTAGCGGTTAACGAATCAGAAGCTTCACACTTTCACGGAAAACGGCTTACTTTGTGAGCTTTTGTGTGGCAAAAATAAGAGCACCACCAGAAACACGGGCACTCGTAGTTCATGCTTTACTTCCACACGAACTCCAACGTACTACAAAATACATGTGCATATCGTCACAATTGTAAATCATTTCCTTGGCATAACCCTGCAAATATTTATGGATAGCCAACTACTTTAAAACAACGAGCAGCATTTTAAAGTTTAATGAGCACATTTTTTGTATTGTATTACGAGTTATACTTTTTCAGTCCCCAAAACCTCTGAAATTATACTTTAAATGATTCTTAAGGCTTTATGGCCTTAATACACGTGGTCACGTACAGTAAAAGCATTTCCTAACCCCGAACAGACATCGGTGTTTGATTAACGTGCACCAGATATTGTTAGAGAATCATGTGATATATAGAATAATATCTAACATCAACATTTTCAGTAAAAACCCAACAGTTATCTCTCACTCACATGTCTGAGCTGCCGCACTCCTTCTCTGTCCAAACCGGAAAAGACCGTCTCGTTTCCTCCGTCGTAGTTTTATGGCGAATCTCAAGCATAGCTTACTAGGTGCATATCGCCACCTACTGTATCCGAGTATGCAGCATGGACTATGAATCTACGTTACAGTCTCAAAAAAGAAATAAATATACAAATATAAATCTAATTATATAATATTATTATTATATAATATATTATATAATAAAAATATATAATTAGGGATAGTTTTTAACCATTACTAAGGATAGGGATGTTTTACGATAAACCCATGTATTTTTTCAGATATTCCACAACAGCATTTATTTTTACCATTTTCCTGTTCCCAAAACATGTATGTCTGCATAACTGCTCTCTGTTAAACAAATATCACATAAGCCTGTATTATGCATTCCTATAATGTGTAACATATGATTTAGATTTCTATGTCCTGTTCGAAGATGTGTGAAAATAACATGTTCTTTCCAAATTCAATTATGTATTATTTTGCTTGTCTTTATAGTTCTGTGTATAGTTTTGTAGTAGTGACGACCTTTTTAACATGTGTTCCGGTTCCTGTTCCTGTTCCTCCTGCTCCTCCTCTTTCTTCTTTTCTTGGTTATTCTTTAAGGATTTAATGGCGGTTGGCAAACTTAAAACTTAATAAGTGCATTTCCACTACTTACTGGAAAGGAGTGAGAAGAGCTCAATATATAGGATGTTTGGAACTAGAAAAAAACCCTAAATCATATCAATCTCGTTTCCAAGTAAATAACTAATTCACAATTTTTTTTCATTGTTTAGGCCCATCACCTAATAAAACCTGGAGTGACAGATCATTTATTTCCAAATATCTTAGAGCATGACTTAGTTGGAAACGTTCTCTTTCATAAGCCTCACATTTTATAAATACACATTCTAAATTTTTGTTAACCCACATTTGTCACATTGTCCATTTGCATGTTTTCTTATTCTGTGTAAGCACTGATTTAATAAACAATGACCAATACGCACCCAATATGCCTTTTGTTCCTTCTTTCTGACACTTCTTCTGTATTTCTTTCGCTATTAAAGCTTTAATTTCAGTTTTACATAATGCTACTTCAGCGTTCTATGTGTGAATGATTTAATGAACTGCTGACCTAGCCACAGTAGGTGCAACATGTATGTCACTTAAATGACTGCTGGATAAACAAAATTCATCTAGTCCAAAACGCAGCAGCTAGAGTCCTTATTAGAACTAAGAAGTATGACCATATTAGCCGGTTCTGTTAACACCGCACTGGCTCCTTTATCAAACATCAGATAGATTTTAAAATCTTGTTAAATACTTATAAAGCCCTGTATAGGAGATAAGAGCTTGCTCAAGATCTGTATAGTCAATATCTGAATAGCTCGTATATAATTGTAGTTGTTTGTTATATATAGTTTATATATAGCTTTTGTACATTTTATATTTTACTTTACTGTGCACATAGGGTCCGAGAGAAACGCAATTTCAATTCTCTGTATGTATGTACTGTACGTGGTAGAATTGACAATAAGGCAGACTTGACTTGACTTGACTCGAGTATTGAGGAGCTAAACCATTCAGGGCTTTTTTAAGTAATTAACAAGAATTTAAATGTGTTAATGTGACTGTATTAATAGGGATCCAGTGCAGATTTTATATGGTTGATTTCTTGATTCTAGTAAGGACTTTGCATTTTAGACCAACTGTAGTTCGTTTATCAAGCGTGCAGAACCCCCCAATAAAGCATTGGCCACAGCTCTGCACAGTTTAGTTTCAACCAGCTCTAAATCACACCTGCTTGTAAGTTTCTAGTGGTCCTAAAGACCTCAATTAGCTGGATAAGGTGTGTTTGATTAGGCTTGGAGCTAAACTGTGCAGAGCTGTGGCCCTCCAGCAATTGAGTTTGAGACCAATGTAGTAAAGCAATACAATATCTGACCTCGAGGTGATAAACGCATAAATTAGATATGTTTTGAGATGCAGTTTTACAGATGCTAGAAGCATGGTTTTGCTATCAAACAGCACACCTAGGTTCCTAACTGATGAAGAAGAATTAACAGAGCAGCCCTAAAGTGTTAGACAGTATTGTTACATGTGGGGTTTTTAGGTCCAATAATTAACACCTGTTTTTTCAGAATTTAGCAGTATGAAATTGCTTGTAATCCAGTTTTTATACATTCTAGTTTCTCAGTTTGGTCTGTATCATTGGGCCTCAAAGAAATATAGAACTGAATATCATCGGCTTAACAGTGAAAGCTAACACTATCATATATATATATATACATGATATTTTACTCACGCCCAAGCTATCCTGATGTATAAGACTTTCTTCTTTCAGATGAACACAGTCAGAGGTTTTTTTATTTATCCTGGCTCTTCCAAGCTTGGTAAAGCTGGTGGATAGTGGCCATTATTTTGAAGCTCCGTAAATCGGATATATACAAGTACTGCAAGTACAATGATGCAAAACTAAGCTTATATGCCTCCAGGAAGTTATCACATACCCTCTAAAGCAGTTTGATTTGTGTTTGTAAGAAAAATATTTAAAAATTTTAAATTATCATAAAATCTTTTATGTTCCATAGTTTACGTTAGGCCATTGTAGACGAAATGTTTATGTGCAAAACATTTTATACTGAATCAGAATATTTCTAAAGCTACAATTTGTAATATCTATACTTTCTTGTTTAAAATAGTTTTAAATAGTTTAAAATATGTGGTTATTTTAACAGTCAAACCTATTTCGCAATTAATTAAATGAATACATTGAAACATGTAATTAAGATTACAATTTTTTATTGACTGACAGCACTAATTGTGATGAAGTGCTTTTCAGCTCATTTAGCAGTGGGTTAAACTGAGCTGCAGGTGTTTAATGAATGCCATGCAGACTTTTGAGTTGAAATACAGCACACTACAGTATTGTAACTGTTTTGTGGTTGTATCAACAACAGCAATGAACAGACTTTATCATTTCACCAACATCGGGTCTTATAAACAAGTACAACAAGCAGTCAGCTAGAGGATTCACAAACAGGAGCAAATGTAGATAGTGGTACAATTTTGCAAGTAATAACCCATTGTTAAGATAAAAACTGTAATCACGAATATAATAAAAAAAAAAAAAATCAAAAATCACAGCAGGGAGAATGAGAAACGTGTAAGTTAACAGCACCAGGAACAAACTGCCCAAAATTAATTTGCGCTGAAGAAAAGTCAGTGATACCGAGTGAGAAAGTCCTCGACAAGTGCCAGCAAAACAGAGAATGACTACGGGGTAGGGAATTAAAGACACTATACACAGAGGTAGAGTTTTAAAATACAAATGAGGGGGTTCAATTCTTGCGAACATCAGAGGCATCATCCAGATGAACACAGAAATAAAACAGGAGAGTTTGAGTGAGTGGTGAGATTTGTACCAGATAGGATGAGAAACCAGAAGATATCGCTCAAAAGCTACACATGCCATAAAATACAGACCCACAATCAAAGAATAGCAATATGCACCGTTCACTTCACGCGTCCACGAGGTCGCTGCAGATATTAACATACATATGACCTGTATGAGATCTGAAAGTATCAAATGACCAACAAAAAATGAAGCAGCAGGCCGAGATTTGACGAGGAAACACAAGGCGATCAGAGTTAGGATCATGACTGGAATCTCAATGATTGAAAGGACCCAGATAAATACCTGTTCTGCATAATCTTGTTTCATTAGAAAGGCAACCCGCTCTGTTTTGAATGCACTGTTATCTGATCCAGTTGTGTCATTGATGTTGTGTTGTGCCATTGTTTCACAAATTCCTGAGAGGAAGCATAACCAGTCATTAGTTTTAATATGCTTCAATTTCTCAAGGTAAAAAATTCTTATTTAAAAAATAGATGGCATAATATGTTTCTCAAATCTCATTGTTGCCATGTAAATAATTATGTGTAATAGTTCACTCAAAAATTTGCATTGTGTCGTCATTCATTCAGTTTCATGTATGGTGACCATATGTGCCATTTTCCCTGGACATGTCTTTGCCCGGATTTGTTTTGGCTTTGTTTTCCTGTTTTCACTACCTTAAAGTTAATGACTAAAAATTTGTTTGACCAATAACTTGCAGGCATTGTACATGATGGACCAGTCATGGTGTGTGAGAAGGTGAAATCAAGGGTTAAAGTGATGCAAATATGCGTACATTTTAAAGGAATGGTTCACCCAAAAATGTCCCTATATTTCACTCACCCCTGAAGCCATCCCAGTTGTATATGACTTTGTTCTTTCAGTTTTTTTTACACATAGTTTAAAAAATGTATCCTGGCTCTTTCAAGCTTGGTGATGCTGGTGGATAGCGGCCATTATTTTAAAGCTCAGTAAATCAGATCCATAAGAACTGTGCGGTAAAACTAACCTATATACATTCAGGTGGTAGTAAATACACAAGCAAATAAATCCAAAAGCCAGATATTTTAGTCAATATAGAAATTAAATAGACAAATGGCATGTATGGTAACCTTACTCTAATGTCTTTGCAGAGCAGAAATGAGAATATTTTTATTGAAATTTGTTCCTCAACTAACATTTTGATACCTCAAAAACTTTAGTTCTTCATAACACCCGAATGAACCTCACTGATTCTCATACGACAAGCAAGCATGCTTGTGTTTTCAGTTGTTATGGTTAACATGTGCACTACTTCATGTTTACTTGTAAATTAAAATCTAAATTAAATCTGTCCATCAAATAAAGCGATTAAGTCTTTTCAGAAAATTTGGTCTAAACCGGACAATTTTTAAAGTGTTTAAAGTGTGTTGACTGTCACTGGAGGGAAAAAAATATCTTCATTTGTATTTTGAATGCGAACCAAAGTCTTATGACACGAAGTGGAATTAAAAGTTGTCATCTTTAACTGAACTATCACTGTAAAATCCTTATACAGTATAGGGTATACAGTAAAATATATTAAAAACTGTTAACTTTATTCAGTCACAACACAACTCCTAGTGTGATATTGCCTTAATAAAATTAAAGTTCTATAAACAAGCAATAAATACTGAAGAACTTACATTTATGGCAGAACTTGTCAGAACTTTGTATGTTTCTTTTTTTTCCAAAGAGAAGTCAAAGAAGATCTTTCAGCGCCATATTGTGTTGTTGGTCTGATGATCTGGTTGAGATACAAACATATGTGAATAAACGTTTAGTTCATTAAGTAGGCCAGTTTATCTGTAACATTTCAAACCTAAATAGATCTTACTGTCACGCAAGGAACAAGTCGACTGGGGAAGCTGGAGTTTATTGAGCAACATATGCTGAAATAAGACGAGAGGGGTGAACAGAACACAATAATAACACCAATAATAAATACAATATATAGAATTTTCTTCCAGGAATCCAAAGAGTGAACAAGATGATGAGATGAGAGTTTAAGTACAACCCTAATGCCACGTAAGCTATTTGTAATTACTGTTAAAATGTAATATATTGAATGTTAATGCGTGTTTTTTTTTCATTTAGTGCTGATAGTAAAACTGTGCACACTTTCAATTTAGGTAAAACAATCATTAATACCAGAGGCTGAAATACAAATATAACAATATAACCTGAAGGGAAAACCCCTGGCTACATTAAACAATATACAAGACGAAATGAGGAAACGCACGATCGTACCTGGATCAGAAGGTGGCTTGGAGATGATGGTGTTTGTGAGCTGATGGCCACTCTTTTATAGCCTGAATTCACTCCAGGAAATAGTAGTGAAATGGGGATGGATTCTGTCAGATAATCAGAGATGCATTACACATAATGAATGCTTAATGTACATGAAACCATTACATTTGAGATATAAAACCATTAAATTAAACCAAAAGTGTTTTATTGCAGACACTGATATTCGTGAAGCACTACATCATTCCGCTTTGATTTAGCCGTGCAGTTCTGCTCTTCAATGATGTTCTGTGAAACTGCACCTCATTCTCATTACTGTTTCTTGACGTAGTGATACATTGGAAATGTAATAAGAAAATGACTCTTCTGTTTATTACATATTTACATAATATGTATTCCAAATGATAACTTATTTTGCATTTTATTTGTTAAAATTAAGCAAATTAAGTGAACAACACATCAGCCATACACACGAACACGTTGTGTTTCCATGTTTTATGGGGACTCTTCATAGGCGTAATGGTTTTTATACTGCACATACTGTATGTACTAACATCCTGTGTTTTATATGTTTGTTTCCTCATTAAAACCTAAAAAAATTTCCCCAAAAGGTCAAAATTTACTGGTGTTCCTACCCTTATTGGGACATTTGGTCCCCATAACGTAAAATAAAATAAATAGCAGGTGCGCGCACACACACACACACACACACACACCAACCATTTACACAAATGCCCACAGAGGCTGAAAATCTGTTATTGCTGAGAAATTGAGCTGGTGGAGTCACTGATTAATACTTCAAAGTAGCAGGATGAAGGCATCTGATGACCAAATAAATGGAAAAGACAAACCATGATGCACGTTTTTTTGTTTAGTTTTCACAAAGTTTTAGTTTCACAAACCTCATCTGAGGTGTATTAATTTGATTTATTATGAGGAATGTGCTGCTTATACCAACTCTTGAACACAATTGTGACAGGAGAGCTGCTATCAAAAATGGCTTTACATTGCTGCTTTTTGATAGTCACTTCAGCAAACGGAGACGGGCCAACGAACCCTTCTGGAGTTGATCTTAGTTGAGTTTACTGCTCACCTAACAGAAACATTTCCACAGAAGCAGAAGATTTTCCTTCTTGTTCTTTGTCACCTTTCTTGCAAAATGCAGTTTCTGAATAACAGTTGAATTTTCAGAAGAGGTGCACTTATTTGCAAAGTGACCGTCCTCACCACATAAGAACTCGTAAGAAAAGAACTCAGAAGGACTATTTGAAGGCTGACGCTTACGGTTTTGACTCGAATGTCTTTTCCCCTTCTTCTTTCAACACTGACACACCATGCAAAAAGTTGCTAAATGAGATTAAAAAAGTCAGCACGTTGAGGAGAGATGCCTCTTTTGCGAGACCTTTTTGAGAGCTCTTTCTAACCTGTGCAAGAAGTCTGAAAGTTTTTCACTGGTTTGTTGGTGCATAGACCTGAAATGAAAATACATTTCCCCCCAGACTCAGGGGAGCCAAATGCATTCTCCAATGCCTTTAAATACTAGATGAGGAAATCTAGCATTGTCCCAGAGCCTTAATCGCTGGTTAATTGTCCATTTTTCCCACAATGATGAAGCTCAGTCCACAACAAGAGCAACTTGACGCTTTAAACACACAGGTGATGTGCAAACTCACCAGTCTCTCAATGCATTCGTTTTTAAAGATGATGAGAGGAAAAAGTACGCTTTAAATAAAAGCATAAGGGAATAAATCAGAGAGCAAAATTCAGTGTGTACATCTCAGCAGATTCCTCCTCTCCTTTTTTTCCCCCTGCAAGTGATCAAACTGCCCTGGTTCTGCCCCCCAAGCCCAACTCATCCACCCAAAACCAACCACCCACCTGCCACTGCAAAAGACTAGATACCCAGCATGCACTGCAGCTTTTGATTATAACCATTGTTGAGATTCACACACTTTTTTTTTTGCTCTCTGATTTATTGAGATTGAAATGTTACTAAAACAATAGATTTTAAAGCAGTTAATCCTAATTCAAATGTGCCCATACACAATATTACACAATACACAGATCTTAAAATAATATTTTAATTGCAATGACAGTCTGCTCAGCTAAGGCTATAGGATTAAGGTGATCCTGTTGTGTCACAATGATAATGCAGTGTTGAAAATGCCATTTAAACATCAGTCGAACCAAGGGGAAATTGCTTTAGGACATAGCGGATAGGGATGATATGTAAAAAAATTGGCCACTGTTTTACAATTGGATTGAATTTGTACACTCAGATTGACAGGTCTATCATTTATAATCACGTCCACCAGAATTATGTTACTAATTTAATAAAATTATAAGATAAGAAATAGCACTTAGGCACAAAATCAATTAAAATGCTTTCAGGCTGGAAGGAAATCACAGTCAGCGGCGGATGTATTCTGGCAGAAGGACACAGATGTGTCCCTGGTGTCAGGATTTTTCTGACTGGCTTGAACTAAACACTGAATCTGCTCCGAGGCTGGAGGAAACAGTCTCTTTATATTCTGTTGGCCTTGGAAAGCAGTGTTCTTTCAGAGAGTTATTTATCACTGTATGAATTCTTCGAATATCTTGTTTTACAACAGCTGGCATCTGATATGGTTTTTCATATCGTCCTTTATTCTGTGTATTAACAGTAAATTAGTCATCAGTTCACATAACTTAAAAACATTGATCACATTGTCCTGTCTACTATTGTCCATTCTCAACCTGCATATTATTACTTGTTGTTAGCTCGCTTATCTCATAAAAAATCGACTTTTTTGAGTGTACTTCGCTTTTTTTTTTTTTTTACTTTTTCTTGTGTTTGCTTACCGCTTCCTTTGTCATTTGTCTGTGTTCTCATTTCCCAGAATACCTATCTCTGATGTAAGAAAAGTGATGATAAGGACGTTGAAGATCTTGATGAAGATGTGTATTGCAGCATAGCAGTGACAATCTATGTGGTATCTTCAACGGTTCAAAATGAACCCAGAGCATCCTAAGCTGAAACCTCTTATACCCTTAGAGTTTACTTCATGTAACCTTCATGTATACCCTTAGAGTTTACTCCATTACAATCAACATAACTGTTGACTTACTTCTGGTATATCAGCAACCAGACTGGCTTAACAGGCCATGCCACAGTTCATAGTTGGTTACTTTTTATGGAACGTAATGCATTAAGTTCCTTTTGAGTTTCTTTTTAAATCTGAGCAGTGCTTACTTAAAAATTTTAATTGGGTGACTGAAGGTCAGCAGCAAAGACTTTGGTTAAAACAATGGATTAAATATATTTATATTTGTAATAATAATAATAATAATAACAAAAAAAGTTGTGCAATACTCAATAGATGAGTAAACACGTTACTATTTAGCCTAAAACTACAGGAAGATCATCTTCAGCCAATGCTCTTCACTTACTACCGTTTTTCTCTTAACATGGCAACACCAGAGCTGTCAGTCAATACATGGGAAACAAAGAGTAATGTTACGTATTTATAAAAAAAAAAGTAATTTTGATCATTTCTTCTAATCTGATTACATAATGTGTTATCTCCAACACTTTACTAACCCCGATCAAACCCATCTGAGCACCAATATCTTCAGGATCATTAAAAAAATCAAAGGAAGTTGAGTTTGTCCAGGGTGAGAACTAAACTCTGCAGCACTCTATGGCCCTCAAAGGAAAGACTCAAGGAACCCTGGTTTAGACAGCTCCACTTCAATTTCTTTAAAGTCATTTAACAATAGACAACACCATTAACAACATAAAATGTACATTTTATTCTGAAAGCCGGCTTGAGTAACAACAGTTAAGCACACTGGTATGCAGCTCAAGTCCTTTAAAAAAATCTACATCTGGAGATGTTTCACGGTGTTAAAATATCGAACAAAACCGCATTTAGTTGAAAAGTGTACTTCGGTATTAAAGAATTTTCTACTTTAGACACTATACTTCTACTTCATGGTTAACTATCCGTTAATCCCTATTGTTAAGCATTTTATTAAAAACAGTTAAAATAGCAAGCTAAAACATAAGACAAAAGACACAACACTGCTATGAGAACAATAAATATGGCAAAATATGTTTTGTACATAGCATACATTTGCCTCAGAGAGCAGAAATAGATTTCTAAACGTAATCTTTCAGGTTGTGCTTCTATGAATCCCTTTTTAACACTATGTGACTTGGACACCTTGTTAGAGCAAGACGATCTTCAAGCATAAAAAAACAGGTTGCTAGAAGCGTAAAATAACAGTAAAAAAAACCTTAACACAAGTCTTTCAAATGAATGAGGTGTTCAGAGTCCCTTTAGAGCTGAACATGTAATGCTGGGCTGAGGCTTGAAGGATGTGAAGGGAGAGGTAATGTTATATACAATAAATGCAATTCCCTTTCCTATTCCTTTCACGCCATCCCTTTTTCTCCTTTCCCCCTCATTCTCTGCTTTCTCATTGCACTGTTAGCACTTGGAGTCATGTCCAAACATATCATATGTAAGGCATAAATGTTACTGCAGCAGCACAGTTCACATCAAACACATCACATAAATTAAAAGAGGAATTACAAACAATATCTATACACACATTGAAAAATAGTGGTTAAGATCATTCTGCAAAATGAGAAATGCATCCCTCAGGCACTGATGGTTATTCCTTTTGTTTAGCATTCAACTTTCTACACCTATATATTTAACTGAATGTGTCTCCCTGTCGTAGAGGCATTCAGCAGACAATGGAAATGTACGCTCTGGTGCAATGCATTAGTATACTGTAACGAGATGTGCAAGACTGTATCAACAAGTAGAAAATAGAGAAAGATCTGTAGTCAAGTGCATCTACGTAAGCCATTTCTCAATGCAGGTTTTGTAAACGGTTTCATTGGAGTGCCAGAAGACATGAGCGACACCTGCCATCGAACACAGAACCAGATCTCCTCGAGCATACAGCGTCTTCAGTCCAAAGAAGTCCATCAAAAACCCCTGGAAAACAAGCCAGAGTCATCAAGAACGTCTTAACGTCTAAAGAAATAAGGATACATCAACAGGAGTTTTTTTTCTTGGCTGATTTCTTGCATAAAGCAGGGCTTAAAAAGTGTAGATTTTACACTTGCATAGGCTGAACTATGCTGTCTGACAAACTATATGCTGTGCAGATTTTATTTTCGCTGTGAATTTAATTATCTTGCCAAGAAAAAAAAAAAACTTGGATTATGTAAGAGACGTGTAACTTCTTGTCTCCAATCAATGAACTATTTGTATTTGCCCTTTTCATGTTATGGCTTTAAAATAAAAAATTGGCCAATAAATGTCAGCAGATGATACGTCGGTATATAAGTGTGTGCCATTAAAATTAGTGAGTTACATATACACATACACATCGTATTTGCTTTTGCTCTGGAATTAAAAAAAGTAATTAAATGAAGCTTACTTTCTGGTTTTTCATCTCAACGACTGTTTCATTCTCATCGTAGAAACCAAACTGACTGAAAAGCAAGAAATTGATGCATAATATAAAATAGCGGAAAATAACCATTACATTTCAAGCTTCTATGAATCTGTGTTGAAGATGACAAAACTGAAAGTGATTTATCCAACCTTGACTGCCACGGAGTGATGACTCCATCATCGGCTCCGCCGATCAGCACCAGCTTTTTAATGCGCAGAAAGTTTTGTTTCCATGCTGTGCAAAGACAACTCTACATCACAAACCAGTAATAAACACTTCCCAGACAAATCACAATCAGCATCCTCTTACAGAAAAGACAGCTAAAAGATAAAAGCTGGTGATGGGTTTCCTCACCGGTCGAGTTGGGATTTGTTCTCTCATCGTTCAGTAAGGCCAGATAGTCGCTGCTGTTGATGTACATGTCTCTGTGATGAGGGTCTGAAGAAAAAAAATAACACTGACACATCACCGCATATCTCATGATACCATATACAAACACTAGACCTCTTAATATCAGCATTATTGTAACAAAAATATAAGCATCGCAGTGTTTAAGCTGGTTGTTCTTGGGTTATTCACTTTCAACAAAGAAAATTTTGGAACTTTGCTTAAGTTATTATAATTGTCTTCCTGCCCAACCAAAAGTAATGCTAATCACTATAATGGTGAGTTTATGTGAAAAAAACCCCCATAAATTTATGAAGTCAGTTTGTGTGATGTTCTCAAATATTTCAGTTTTGAAAATTGAACATTTAAGATGACTGGGAAACGAGTGAAAGCCACTGCAGAAAAGGGAGGAATTTGTTTTCTTCTTCTGTTGTTTTGTTGCGCATTAGCAACATTAGCGCACTGCTGCCTCTCACTGCTGCATTAACGTCATTGGTTCCTTTGAGGCTAGTGTCAGTAAGTAAACTAAGATAACTAATTACGTCTAAGTAAGGTAAAGTAAGGTGGATTTCACACAGTATGCTGAACCACGTCACTCAGGTTTGGTCACTTGTTTCTTGTCTGGCTGCTAGTTTCATGCTCCACTTGAGCAAAGTAAACAAATATCTGATCATCCTCCCAAACGTGGCCGCTGCTTACATCTCGTACGGCAGTGTAAACACTAGCGTTATGAAAGCAACAAACAGTGCATTTGTATTAGCCGTATGGCCCAGCTCTGAAAGTCTGGTTTCTAGACATAAAAAAGACAATTTTACGATAATTTACGTGCATCGTGTTTTAATGCTTAGGACTGCAAACAACTGTTTAAATAATCTGAGCAGATTTAAACGTAACGCTGTAATCGTCACTTTCCATCAGTGCTAATCATGACAACATTTTTTTGTCCCTGTATCACCAATTCGGGAGCCCCACGAATGGTTTGGGTAGCAGCACGCTGACGTGTCTGTTTTCTGATGGATTCACCCACTCACCGTTCCAGTAGTTACAGATTGATATTTTCTGGCCCACTGCGGTATAGCACACATGATACAGGTTGGATTTGACAAACTGAGGGAAGAGGTATTTCAGATAGTCTGTGTCTACAAAAGAAGAGCAAATGTGAATCAAAACCAGAAACCCTCAATGAGTGCATTCAATTCAATGCTTAACCAGTGTGTTACTGCTTTAATGCTTTAAAGTGTGTTACCTCCATACTGCCCCGCCTGCGGAGAAGACAGAGATATGAAAGAGTGCACATTATGGTCTGGAAGAGTGGACAGGATTCCTCGACACACCAGGCCACCTGAAACACATTCAGACACGTACTCGCTTATAGAAATAATATTTATATTAGCCAAGGTGACACATCAGAAAAATCCCCAAAGAGTATGAGCTAAATGAGGACGGCTGCTATCTTAAAAAAAATTGTAAAACTTTACAACAAACTTAAGTAACAGCAGTAAAATATTTGTATACTAAGCAAACTTTGACCAGGTTGAATTCGAACATAATATAATTTCTTTTATGTGAGATTTTGTATTTGAAGGGGGTTTTGCGTCATAATTATGCACAATTTATTTAATTGTTTTTATGACTGAAACATTAAAAAAAAAATAATTTTATTGAGTGTAAAGATCTGGACCATATACCATAGTGTGACCATTAGAGGCCTGCAAAACTCTATATAAATACATATGTACATACAGGGCAGCATTTCACCACATCAGTGTTCACATAGCAAGTAGCACAACAGTCAGTTTCATACCAGTCCATTCATATATAAATACAAGAAAAAAATCTAAATGTAAAATTTTTTTAGTCAAGAGTGGACAAGGAAACTATTTTACGACCATTATTTTTTGGATTGTGATTTTACTTTCCTGACAATTAAGCACAGATTCTCATTCATTTAAAGCAGAAATGCATTTATTTTTATTTAATCTTATTTGTTTATACTGAAGACGGATAAACAGAATGAAAAGCACAAAAAAGAACATAACTCCAGGTATATGATGAAAGTAAATGAACAGTGTAATGCACTATTTTGTCAAAATGAGCATCTTCACCTGGGATTCAGAGCCAGCACAATGATTATATTACACAGAGACTGATAGGTCTATTAGTAAATCTATTGCAATCCTTGCTGCATTATACCACAAATAATTCATGAATAAAGATTATACTAGAGGTACAAATCTTGGCAAAAAAGATTTGTGGCACTTAGTTATATTGTATGCAATTGTTTTGATAGATGGACAAAAAGATATTTAATCAGCATTTGTTTTTGATACATTTCTCTTTAAAAGAAAAAAGTACCATCTGTATGCAAAGTGACCCACGTTTATCTTTTGACCACTGAAAATGTGTACAACTGAACAATTAACTCAAGGGGACACACTAACATCCCTGTATCTCTGCAAATCAAGCATAAAGGGCCTGAAAAATGAAGAGGTTTCTTACAAACAGGGTTTCTATACATTTTACATTCTAAAATACTTCTACATGCTCAAATGTACAATTCTCTCATTAGATTTTCAGACCACATTGAACATAAATGGTTCATGGAACATTATTTTCATCATTGTATTTGGTATATAGTATAATCATCTATATTTTTATTATCTCAGGTTTTTTTTTTTTTTTTTGTTATTTATTTAAAATGACAATAACATACATACAGAGCTCAGAAACCAAGAAACGAAACTGGCTGAAGGAAGTTCAAGGGTTTATAAAAAGACTGGTACTGTAAAAAAAAAAAAAAAGGATTTAAAATCTGGATTTCACTATGGCAGTCTGGGATATTGCAAGGTCTAAGGTCTTGGCTCTCTTTTGCACATTTTGCGGAGGCCAAGAAATCCCAGCACAAAATGGGCTGATTACACAATAGGTAGCTCAGTGTGCATCGTCCTCTATGCTGCTGAATTTCTCGTGCACACATAAAAGTCTATTTTTGCAAAAGTCCTTGAGGCTATGTAATAGGTGCTAAAAATATTGTGGGCTTATAACCTGCATTTTGCACCTTGAATCCATTCTGACAAATAAATAAAAAAATGAATTAAGTATGTACATTGTTAAGACATACTTCATAATGCGGAAGAATACCTCAACTATAATATTACTTTTCGTATGGAAAGAAAACAAAAAACGACTTTATTCAAAAATTCTGCAGCATGGCACCATTTAGGACAGTTTCTGGTGGACACACACAACAAATGCAGTTCTGTGTTAAGAAGCAATGGAAAGATACATCCTGTACAAGTATTTAAGCTTTGATTTGTACAAACAGCATATCTTTCCATTGCATTTCTATTATATGCTTGGAACAACATGAGGGAAAGTAATCAATGACAAAAGTTTCATTTTTGGGGTGGAGTCATGTCAACATATTTTACCAATAGACTTAAAATAGCATGACACTGTTAAGATGTTTTTTATCCCCTCATCTCCATATCTCAAATCAAAATGGTTCATTTGGGTCCTCTGTACTCAGTAAATATACTGTAATAATTTGGTTTTCCACTAACTGTACTCTTTCTTCAGACATTTGAAGACAGGGCTTATTTTAGTTAGTCCTGGTCCTGTCTAGTGTTTAATACAGCTCAAAAAAAATAGTTATTTTTTTATTACTGCTCAGCCAACCACAGCTGCATGTGGTGCCCATTGTGCCTAACAACAACGCCCTCTAGGCATGCGTATATCCACAATATAGAACACAGCTTAACACTATGGTGTGGGCTACAAACCCTGTGAGTAACAGATGAAGTGGACGCCATCGGCTGCATTCTGCATGATGGGATATATGGCCTCTGTGAAGCCCTCCACCTGCTTCCAGAGCGGCTGCAGGCTAGCGCTGCGGTCAAACAGGTCCAGGACAGTCACATTAGTGCCGGGGTGAGACTGTGACCAGACAACAGACAACAAAACACACACATCTGTTACGTATCAACACACAACAAACTGTGCTCTGCAACAAACACATGCAGTGTGGTGTATTTGCTTGAGAAATGTCATGTTATTCCCATCCTTAGTCAAGAGGAACTACTACAAAACATCTTTCCATAGCAATTAATTGTAGGCCTATTATTTCAGTAAATAATAATTTAATAATTGAACTTAAAAATAAAAATACTCCTAGGCCTATTTATTTTGACAATTGATAAACCACACAGGCTTTGGAATATGTTTGTATTGTACATTTAACATGCCAATTATTATTTTAAAC